>NW_017189517.1:14189452-14489452 GCF_001704415.2 Capra hircus | reverse complement strand
ACCCAGTCTTTATTGCAAAAACTCCTATATATTCTGCCCCCTCCCTTGCCTCTTTGGAGTAGTCCCTCAGAGTGATCTGAGACTTCTGTGTCCCTGACTTGAAGTCCTCAGAACATTTGCCAAATAAACCCTAATTCTCAACTTCAGGTTGTGCATTTTTTCCAGTCAATACTCCCAATCCATAGATTGTTTTCCCTTGAATATATGACATCAAACTCATTACTAAACTGTTTTGTTTTTGTCATTTGGCACCTCCCAAAAGATGCTCAATACCCATAAGCATTTATGTTCCCCTAGTCCCAACCCCTACCAAGTACAAATCTACTTCCTATCTCTATACTTTCGCCTATTCTGGAAATCTCATATAAATGGAATAATACAATATGTTTCTGGCTTCTTTCACTTAGCACAAGGTTTTCAAGGCACATCCATGTTGTGGCATGTATCAGTACTTCATCGCTGCTTACAATGGAATAATATTCCTGTATGTGGATAATATAACATTTGTTTATCTTTTCATCAATTGATGGATATTTGGCCTGATTCTACTTTTTAGCTATTATGAATAATGCTAGAACATTTGCATACAAGTTTATGTCTGAGTGTTTTCAATCTCTGATATATACTGAGGAATAGAACCATTGGGTCAAATGGTAACTAACTTTTTAAGAAACTAAAAGATCAGCTACCACAGTTTCATGTAGATCATTGAATAATTTTGCATTTTACTCTACAGGACAATAGGAAGCTAGTGGTCACAAAGAATTGGACATTAGCAATTGAACAACAACAAAGGGTTGCTAAAGTATGGTATTGTTTGATTTACATTTTTGAAATCTTCCTTGGCTACTATATAGAGAATGGATCAAAAGAAGCAAAACAGGAAAAAAAGAAAATTAATTAGGGGTCTACTGCAAGACTCTGGAAATAGATGGTGGCTGGGACTAGAGAAGGTAGTAGCAGTGGCTCTGGGAGGACAAAGATGGATCTGAGAGATACTTGGCAGTACAATTAACCTGCTGTCTTCTTTGATTAGATACTGTGAGCAAGAGAAGGGGATGTGTTAAAGGTGATTCACAGGTTTGCAGTTACTAATAACCTCTACCAGAGCAACTTCAATAGATTGGTAGGCAAGAAAACCAGATTACAATGAGTTCATTCAGCAAATGTTTATTGAATACCTACTATGTGCTAAGCACAGAGGATATACAGCAATGAAGAGAACAGAAAAAAATCCCTGTTCTCATAGAGCTTATAATTTAGCAGGAGGAAGAGAGAAGGGGAGGGGAGAAAAGGTCAAAGCAATCCATCATATAATATGTTGGAAAGTGATAAGTACTACAGACAAAAATTAGAGTAATAAAGCTTATCTCCAAAGGAATTATAATAATAAACATTTAAATAGCACTAATGAGAGCCACATACTATTCCATGTGCTTTACATATAGTTAGTCATTTAATCCTTACAACACTATAAGTTAGGTACAGTTATTATCCCACTTTACAAATGAGGAAACTGAGGCACAGAGAGGTTTCTGTTATTTTCTAAAGTAAGTTGCCCATGTTCACATAGTTTGTGACTAGAATGGCTGAAATTCAAACTAAGATATCTGGCTGCAAAATGTGAGCTTGTAACCAATATGCTATACTGAAAGAGAGAGAATATGGTCTATCTGAAAACAGACTACACCAAGGGAAGATTTTATTTTTAACCAAAGCTATTTAAGGATGGTTACAGGATAAGGCATAGAAAGCAATGGAGATTGAAATTATTTATAGAGGGAATACCTTATAGAATGAAATCTCAGGAAATTAAGAGGCTTTAGAGAAGATGGTATTTGGGAAACTTCCTAAGTATATAACTATCTTAGGATATCTTGTTTGTTTCTAACATTTGAGTAGGCAGGACTTAAAGGAGAGCATTGTTTTGGTACTTTGGGTATTTTTGGTCAACTTTTCTAGATTATTCTGCCTCAATTCTTTGACTTGTCCAAAAATCCAAATGGAAAAAAGAAATATATATAAGAATAAGTGAAAGAAGAGATAAATACAGTTCTGAAGTTGACTGACCCTCAAACAGACTAGGTGAAGTTAAAATGCAGTGAGTTGCCACAAAGGGGAGGAAATCCTTAGATGCAGAACTCCACTTTCCTTCATAATTTCTTCTGGGAAAGCCTTGTATAAGGTCCAGAGGTGTCGGAATTAATCACGGGCCATCTTTTTGCACTTCAAATCCTGTCTACCATTTCTATGTTTACTATCACCAAGATGACTCCCAACTACCTAGAACTCAGTCCACTTGCTTTATTTGGTCTGGGAATACTGTGACCTCCTCCTCCTTTACATACTGATCAGTATATGCAGAAGGAATGAAGATGAATACTTTGCAATCAAATGAGAGGTCAACCTCGTTGACTTGCAGCTTCTGCAGCCTTCCTTAAATCTGGGCTTCCCTGGGGGCTCAGTGGTTAAGAACCTGCCTGCCAATTCTGGAGACATGGGTTCAATCCCTAGGGTGGGACGATCCCCTGGAGGAGAAAATGGCAACCCACTCCAGTATTCTTGCCTGGAGAATTCCATGGACAGAGGAGCCTGGCAGGCTATAGTCCATGGGGTTGCAGAGTCAGATACATCTGAGCATACATGCATGCCTGAGATGCCAACAACATAAAAACTCAAGAATGGAAAATTGTAAAAAAGAAAAAAAAAAGTATTGAACCACACTAAGAATTAAGATCTGACTGCGATCAGCAAAGGTTTACTGGATGCCAAGGTACAAACAGGCGTCTGTACCAGAGAAAGATGCTTAGGCATGACTGTGCCCTTCTAGGTCTCTCCAAGCTCAACCCACCATCTGCCTATTCAATGCATGAACATTTCTGGGAAGAGTCAAGAGAGAGAAAAGCTCTTGATTTAAAAGGAACAGAGGGAAGAAAAGATGACAAGCATGGAAACACATTCTATAAAAATTCTGTAGATATTAGTGCCCCCTATTTTTATTCTTAAACTGCCATGACTCAGCCTCCCTCCACCAGAAGAACACGCTGCAAAGCTATCTGCCTATTTAATCACATCAAGACTGGAAAATCTGAAATGAGTTTGCAAAGGGTTGATGCTTATGGAGGAAGTATAAGAATTGGTATATGCTAATTCTCTTCCTCATATGACTGTCTGCCATATCTGATATCAACTACAGGCTCTGAGGTAATCTCTAAGACTGACTAATCTCAGTCTCAGTAAGCCCAGGCCACTCCAGGAGGGAAATAAGAGCAGTCCACAGAGTGGCCTACAGCAGGCAGATTGACTTTATCCCAAGATAAATGATTCATGGCAAATGGTGGAATTTGACTTGAAAAAAAAAATAATGTGTGGAATAGGGAAAGAACAAATGCTGTTGCAAAAATTAAATGCTTGCAGCACAGAAATGTAATCTAAATACAGCTATTGCTGGAAGATTAAAGGCTGAAAGGATTCATACTCTGAGAAGCTATTTTACTCTCTAATGAGAGAGTAAAGACTATTAAGAATCTTAACATTTATAAGTACTAGTGGACATTTCCATAAAATGACTCTCTTCTCCCTTCTCTCCTCCACTCATCTTCTAGCTAACATCTAAAACAAAAAGGTATAGATTTTAATGTTCTGTTTTCCAGGGATATAAAGAGGGAATACTATTATTTCAGTACACATATATATTTTGGACATGAATATATATAATTTCCCAATTGTCATAAATATGAAGAAAACACATATTCCCAGCATTTCTACCAGCTAGCTGCTAGACTCAACAGCTTGGCAGTTGGATCTGTTGGCCTGTGAAGCCAAATAGGTAAGTAAAGACTAAATGGAGCCGATTATACAGAGTGAAGTAAGCCAGAAAGAAAAACACCAATACAGTATACTAACACATATATATGGAATTTAGAAAGATGGCAATGACGACCCTGTATGCAAGACAGCAAAAAAGACACAGATGTGTATAGTGGACTTTTAGACTCAGAGGGAGAGGAAGAGGGTGGGATGATTTGGGAGAATGGCATTGAAACATGTATACTATCATGTAAGAATCGAATTGCCAGTCTATGTCCAATGCAGGATATAGCATGCTTGGGGCTGGTGCACGGGAATGACCCAGAGAGATTTTATGGGGAGGGAGGTGGGAGGGGGGTTCATGTTTGGGAACGCATGTACACCCGTGGGATTCATGTCAATGTATGGCAAAACCAATACAGTATTGTAAAGTAAAATAAAATAAAGATAAAAATTTTTTTTAAATAAAAACTAAAAAAATGAAATAATAATAATAAAAAAAAAAGACTAAATGAACATCCTCAAGGTCTTTAATTCAAAGAAAAAAATACTCACTGTTTGAACCTAGGAAATGTAAGCAAATAACACAACTTCTGGAACACTGAGGTTCAAGTTAATAGGGTGACAAGCCTAAACAAAGGTTTGCTTTGTGACATAGGAGATAGTTTTGACTCTATTCCTGTCTGAGGAGGCACTTCTTAAAACATGCCTAGCAGCAGCAGCAGAACTAGTACCATCGAGAAGCCAGTTAAACAGGCAAAGACAAGACATTTTGAAGGTCTAAGAACCTTCATCTTTATGGACTACTCACCCCAATGCAAAATGCATTTCCCACAATACATACAGCCTCCCATATACACTCACATGAAAGAAGTAAAGAAAACACATTTTCAGCTATGACTAAGGATCAATCTGATCAGCTAAAAATTCTTTATCATTATACTGTATTTTCCTACGTTTCTTGACATTCTGAGCACATTTGCTCTTAAAGTCCATTCAAGGACATACATACCTGAATAAAGAAGCATTTAAATTTCATTCAGATGACAGTGAAAGTAAAAATTCAGTAAAACAGAAAAACACTTCTAACAGTTAAAACAAGCATACAATTTTACCAGTTAAAACAAGCATACAATGTTACCATTTGATTGTTAAATTACTTGTTCCTGAAAGGAGTTTAATAAAGCTACATGGAGTCCTTTTCGCACGCAAAAATAAACACACACACAAGCTAACCATTTGGCTGTCATAGAAATATAAAGAAATCACTGGATAATGAAGAAGAATTCAAGTACAGCTGTCTCACAAAACATGAAAAATCACAGCAGGTCTAAACTCATATTTCCCCCAAAGCTAGCATCATTATTACTAAATTATACACAAAAAACCAGCTGCAGTGAGTGAGCGTGACTACTCTTTTAACAATGATACTGACTCAAAGTCAAGCTTATGTCATCACAGACAAACATGAGACATTTGTCCAATGCTGTTAGCTAGAATTCCTTTTTTTTTTTCCAATTCACTTTGGAAATCTTTCCAAATATTGTAAAGTAATTAACCTCCAATTAAAATAAATAAATTTATATTAAAAAAAAGCCAGAGGGAACACACTCAGCTAACTATACACCTGAAATTTAAAAATAAAAAACAAAGAGCCTCAGGGCTCTTGTACAAGGAGTAGGCAAGGAGTAAAGAATGATGTCCTTTTTACTCTCAGATAATGGACCATCAATATGCCAAATCAATAGTACCCAAAAAGCCACCAGATATGTGGGCATCTCTCTATGTCTTCTCACAGACGAATAAAAATACTCCTCTACAGAGATATAAAGAATTATGCTGAAGCAACAATTACTGCAAATACAGTTTGAAAACATATTGGAGAAAGTGAAGGAAGATCCTAAAAGTTTCTGGGTTTTCTTTCTTTCTTTTTGTTTTTGCACTCAGACTTCAGATGCATATGGTCTAGGTTGCGGTCATACACTGTCATATTTTACATTGCAAGATATGTTTCCCTAACAGTTGAATGTAAATGGAAGTTTGTTACTCAGATCACAAAAAGTGAAATATCTGGGAATCCAGAATTCATTAATTTTTCATTGAGGCAAATCATCTATTTTCCCCAGATTCCAAATGTCTTACTCTCAAATTTTTGAACATGACACATTCTTCAGCTAACTAACTCCTTTTATTATAAGTGCTAAGCAAAAGCAATAACTATAACTAGAAGCAGTAAGTAAAACTTGTAAGAGAACTGATATAAAGAATGGGTCTGGTCATTTACAATAATAATATGGTATTACTTTAAAAAGTGAGGGGGGAACTTGCCCCTTATGGTAGTGAGTTCCCTGTTACCAAAGACATCCAAAGATAGGCAGAGTAACACCTATCATGAATTTAGTAACACAATTCACTCACTGGCTGTATAGCAGTGATACTGAGCAGGGCTCTATCAGGCTCCTGGGCACAAAAGCCTTTGCCTTTCTGTGTCCTCCACTTCTTGATTACAGGAAATAGGCTGCATCCAGCCTCCATGACCTTGCCTGAGTTCCAAGGGACAGGTTCAAACAGGTACTGTTTAGGGAAGATAGGAGATGTGGGGACAAGGGAGGAGCAGTCCAGAAATCATAATGCAGCCTTAGGGCAGAGTCTTAGCTCCCCAACGAGGAATATATATAACAATATCTTAGAATGCTTTTGTAGATACTAAAACCCCCACTAGGTGGGAAAAGCTAACTGTGTGCTGCCCACAAGGACAGAGACTCCAGACCAGTTAGAACAGAAAGGTTGATGACCCTGACTCCCACTTATCTCACGACAAACCAATCAGAAGAATAGCACTGAACTGAGCACCCCCTCTTTGAACCACTATCATAAAACTTCTCACTACCCTCTCAAAGTTGGGACATAACAGTTTTGAGGGCATTAGCCTTCTGTGGCCTCCTTTGCCTAGCAAAGGAATAAAACTCTCTCTTAGATTTAACTGGTGTCAGAGTACAGAGAATGGATTCAGCTTCAGTAGTAACTTTTAAGGTTCTTGAAATTTTATGATTCTTTGACTCTGTGAATGCTGCTATGAACTATTTTCTAAAATGATCATTTTTTTTACACAGCAAATACTTATTTTTATAAACCCACCTTTTCACACGTTGAGTCTATTTAAAGATTGCAAACACCTACAATTGTATCTGATGTCTTTATTCTCTTTCATAAGATAGATGTGAACATTTATTCTTGAGAAAACACAGGCTTATCTTTAAAAATGCATTCTTTTTATGATCAAAATTTAGATTAAAATAATCAGAAGGCAAGTGGAGGAGGTAAGGTTTAGAAGACTAGCTGGTAAGAAGTTTGGGAACAACTAAACTGAAGATTCAAATATATGTATACATGACCTCCAGAATTAAAAAGAAAGGAAGACAGAAAAGGAAGGGAGAAAGGAGGAAAGAAAATGAAAGAAATCAACCAGCCCTGGTTGGTAGCACCTGTACAAAGTTGTTAAATAAGAGCACCAGTGAAATTGTTCATCAAAGCCACATAAGGTCTCTTTCAAATTGAAATAACAGAATTGGCTGGAAAAAAAAATCCTGGATACTTGCCTACCACTTAAGCAATGTTCAAACAGTTCTGGAACACTTATTGTGCCAGGATACTCAAACTGTAGCTGTGAACTTATAAGTATTTACCTTTGAGCCGTAAGATATCATCCCATGGGTCAAATGTATTCACAACAAAGCATCACTAATTATCTTTTCAAGAAATAACTAAGCACAGAAAACTAACATCTGAGTCCTTTCTTATGTTTCAAGTATTATCGATTAGAAATGTCAAAGAATCAAAATCTCATTAATAAGCACTTTGTGACTGATCACTAAGTCCAATAAAGTTATTTTTCATACAAAAATAGCCATGTTTCAAACCCAGTAAGCAAAAAGGAAAAGTCTTGAAAGAACCTGTTTTTGAGCCCCTCCTACTCCCCACCACCAAACAATCTGATTAGTAATCACTTCTATTACCCAGGGCATAATTTTTCTTTCCTTGTTCCTTAGTCTCAAAGACACAAAAGGAAAATAAAATGTTGTATCTAGTTTTAAAGTAATCAAAAGGCTAATCAGAGATAAATCCAATCTCTATCCCAGAGAAAATCAGTATCTGTCTGAGTTCCAAATCCTCTTTAAACTGTGGAAAGCCACACTTCTGCTAGGATTGGAGCAGCATTGAAGAACAGATTCTAAGTGTTGTTTTCTAAGACTACCACTCCATTTTTAAAAATCAGAATATGCAGTATTTTCCCCTAAAAATAAATAGTTCTTTAAGTTACAAAATCTCAAAAAAATGCTCCAAATTACTTACTGACAGTTCACCCAAGATACCCATGCTAGTTTGATCCTCCATCTTTATCTAGGACCTCCTTTATCTCAGCAACAAGTCCATATGCTTGCCTGTATCACTCTCTCTTATCAAAAAACCCCATTTCTTTTTCCACCCCCAGACCATCTTGCTTACAGTATCCCATGTTCTCACGTGTAATTCCTTCCCCTCCATTCTGACAATTTTTTTTTGCCAAGGTTTCCACTCCTTTTAAAGCACCTCTTCATTTCTGCTAACATTTTCACTTTGGGGCTTCCCTGATGGCTCAGTGCTGAAGAATCCAGCTGCAATGCAAGAGATATGAGAGACACAGGTTTGATCCCTGGGTCAGAAAGATCCCCTGGAGAAGGAAATGGCAACCCACTCCAGTATTCTTGCCTGGAGAATCCCATGGACAGAGGAGCCTGGTGGGCTACAGTCCATGGAATCACAAAGAGTCGGACACGACTGAGCAATTAACACTCACTTCTGCTACCTGTTTTTGCTTATTAACTTCAAACCACACCAATTCCATTTTCTTCAGAACCCTTCAGGTATCCAAACTCCAAACCCTTGGTGTGCCTAAGATCTAATTAAAACCACACACTAAAAAGGATAAACTAACAACAATTGCTTCATTCTGAGCTGACCTTCATATATAGAGACTTCCCAAGTGGCACTAGAGGTAACGAATCTGCCCGCAATGCAGGATACGTAAGGGATGCGGGTTCCATCCCTTGCTCAGGAAGAGCCCCTGGAGGAGGGCATGGCAATCCACTGCAGTATTCTTGCCTGGAGAATTCCATGGACAGAGGAGCCTGGTGAGCTGTGTCCATGGGGTCGCAAAGAGTTGGACATAACTGAATCGACTTAGCTCACAGCAAGCTTCATACATATAGTCCTTCTGATCCACCAGCAGCAAGACATGTGCGGTGCTTTTCCGGTTATACTGTGGCTGTGTATTAAGTCATTCTGTTTCCCTCTGGCTAGACCGCTCTCTATGGAAAGGCTTATGTATTATTGAGACACCTTCCTTGGATTTTGAAGAGAAGAAATGCAGTCCATAAATGCTGGATTTGACTCCCCCGAGTACCCTGCTCTAACAACTGAAATATCGTTGAGGTAGGTGGGCAATATAATCAGTTCAACCTATGTCAAGTTCTTCGCTCACTCATCCAGCAACTATTTGCTAGGCAATGATCTGGGTGCTGTGGATACAAAAACTCTAAGATATGATCTCATATTAGTAAGGTTTCTGATGCAACAATGCATGTGCTTGCATGCTCAGTCGCTTCAGTCATGTCCGGCTCTTTGTCACCCTATGGACTGTAGCCCACCAGGCTCCTCTGTCCATGGGATTATCCTGGCAAGAATACTAGAGTGGGTTGCCATTTCCTCCTCCAGGGGATCTTCCCAACCCAGGGATCAAATCTGCCTCTCTTATATCTCCTGCATTGGCAGGGTGGCTCTTTACCAGTAGCACCACCTGGGAAGCTCAATCCAGTAATGCTGTATGGCAAATAATTTCAAAATTTCAGTGGACTATCACGTTTATTTTGCACATTCATGGGTCTATGGGATTGCTATGGTTTGGCTGGCTCAGCTGGGCTCATCTAAGCTAGACTGGACTCTAGATGTCAGGTTAGGTTCAGGTCTGCTCTGGTCTTCATCCCTGGACCTAGGGTGTAGGAGGAACAGATACAGTCATGTTCTTCTCATGGCATAAGTCAGAAGCTCAAGAGGGGTGTTTGGAAACATGTGAAGCCTCTAAGTCCTTGGTCTAGAATTGACAGACTGTTACATCCACTCATATTGCACTGGCCAAAATCATATGGCCAAGCCCCAAATTAACAGGAAATGAATATATATTGTGCCCACATGCCATGCCAAGTCACTTCAGTCATGTCTGACTCTGTGTGACCCTATGGACTGTAGCTCACCAGGCTTCTCTGTCCATGGGATTCTACAGGCAAGAATACTGGAGTGGGTTGCCATTTCCTCCTCCAGAGGATCTTCTTGACCCAGGGATCAAATGTGTCTCTTATGTCTCCTGCATTAGCAGGCAGGTTCTTTACCACTAGCACCACCTGGGAAGATATTATGCCCACAGTGAGCCACAACCAGGGTAAAGATGAAAGGAAGCATTGTGAGCAAAAAGTACAATCTATCCACATGGTCCAGATCATAAACAACTTCCAGCCTAGTAAGGGAGATATAATGAGGGGAAATGCTCAGTCACTCAGTCACTGTCGTGTCCAACTCTTTGCAGCCCCACAGACTGTAGCCCTAAAGGCTCCTTGTCCATGGAATTTTCCAGGCAAGAATACTGGAGTGGGTTGCCATTTCCCACTCGAGTGAGGGTGAGTAGGGTCAGCCAAAACTCACCTTTACCATTTTTTTTAACTCTATCTCATCTACTGTGCAGACTTCCAGACTGATCTTCCCTTTCCTAAAAATTCCCCTCAAAGGGTTCTGAACCTTAGTGGGTATCTTAAATGACTCTGAGATCTGGTTTTCTCAACCACCATGCAGCATCTAACTATTTTCTCCTGTCCTCCTCAAAGAGCAAAAGCAATGCATGGTTGCTTCCAAAGGCAAAAGAGGTAGTCACATGATCAATGCCCACCAAACATACCACAGTCAGTTGCACTGAACTCTGTGCCAAGGGTGTGACACCAATGTCTATACCACGAACACCTATGTCCCATGCTGAAGATACATTAAAGGCACTATTGCCACCAATACTGTTGATATTTTAAACCCTCAGTAGCTTATATGTTTACCCCCCAAAAAGGAAAAGAGCCCTTCAAAATGCCAGTCACACATATTTCAGGCATGCAATATAAAGAAGGTCTGAGTAATAACAGACTATCCCTAGAATCACCCCTTCAGTTCCTAGGGTTGAGGAATTCACTTTATTAACTTTATTCTTTTCACCTCTATAATAAGCTCTCCCCTAGATTAATCCTACATACAAATAGATCTCTGGTGGGCCAAACTCTACTAAATGCCCTGGTAAACACAACTCAAGGCTGGGATCTGAACTGAATAAACCTAATACAACATGATGAATTCTAGAAAAGATTTAGGTTTTAAAAATACTAAGAAATAAAAGAGAAGAGAGTGATTTATTTTGCTGAAAGGGTAAGGGAAAGTTTCACACATGATATGACCCTGAGTGTTGGTTCACTAGGTAAACAGGGAGAAAGGCAGTATGTAGTCAAGGGGAATGGTGCAGTTAGTCTGTTCAGTTCAGTCGCTCAGTCGTGTCTGACTCTTTGCAACCCCATGAATCGCAGCACGCCAGGCCTCCCTGTCCATCACCAACTCCTGGAGTCCACCCAAACCCATGTCCATTGTGTCGGTGATGCCACCCAACCATCTCATCCTCCGTCATCCCCTTTTCCTCCTGGCCTCAATCTTTCCCTGCATCAGGGTCTTTTCAAATGAGTCATCTCTTCACATCAGTTAGCCAAAGTATTGGAGTCTCAGCTTCAACATCAGTCCTTCCAATAAACACCCAGGACTGATCTACTATAGGAAGGACTGGTTGGATCTCCTTGCAGTCCAAGGGACTCTCAAGAGTCTACTCCAACACCACAGTTCAAAAGCATCAATTCTTTGGCACTCAACTTTCTTTGCAGTCCAACTCTCACATCCATACATGACCACTGGAAAAACCATAGCCTTGACTAGATGGATCTTTGTTGGCAAAGTAATGTCTCTGCTTTTTAATATGATGTCTAGGTTGGTCATAACTTTCCTTATAAGGAGTAAGAGTCTTTCAGTATCATGGCTGCAGTCACCACCTGCAGTGATTTTGGAGCCTCCAAAAATAAAGTCTGACACTGTTTCCCCATCTATTTGTCATGAAGTGATGGGACCAGATGCCATGATCTTAGTTTTTGAATGTTGAGCTTTAAATCAACTTTTTCACTCTCCTCTTTCACTTTCATCAAAAGGCTTTTTAGTTCTTCTTTACTTTCTGCCATAAGGGTGGTGTCATCTGCATATCTGAGGTTATTGATATTTCTCCCGGCAATCTTGATTCCAGCTTGTGCTTCTTCCCGCCCAGCGTTTTTCATGATGTACTCTGCATATAAGTTAAATAAGCAGGGTAAAAATATACAGCCTTGACGTACTCCTTTTCCTATTTGGAACCAGTCTGTTGTTCCATGTCCAGTTCTAACTGTTGCTTCCTGACTTGCACATAGGTTTCTCAAGAGGCAGGTCAGGTGGTCTGGTATGCCCATCTCTCAGAATTTTCCACAGTTTATTGCGATCCACACAGTTAAAGGCTTTGGCATAGTCAATAAAGCAGAAATAGATGTTTTTCTGGAACTTCTTGTTTTTGTTTTTGTTTTGTTTTTTTTTTGATGATCCAGCAGATGTTGGCAATTTGATCTCTGGTTCCTCTGCCTCTTCTAAATCCAGCTTGAACATCTGGAAGTTCACGATTCACGTATTGCTGAAGCCTGGCTTGGAGAATTTTAAGCATTACTTTACTAGCATGTGAGATGAGCGCAATTGTGCAGTAGTTTGAGCATTCTTTGGCATTGCCTTTCTTTGGGATTGGAATGAAAACTGACCTTTTCCAGTCCTGTGGCCACTGCTGAGTTTTCCAAATTTGCTGGCAGCACTTTCACAGCATCATCTTTCAAGATTTGAAATAGCTCAACTGGAATTCCATCACCTCCACTAGCTTTGTTCGTAGTGATGCTTTCTAAGGCCCACCTGACTTCACATTCCAGAGTGTCCAGCTCTAGGTGAGTGTGAGTGATCACACCTTCATGATTATCTGGGTCGTGAAGATCTTTTTTGTACAGTTAGTCTGTGAAAAAGGCTAATCTTCTCTTGAGCTGCATAAAGATCAAATGGCAGGTGAGATAACAAATTATGCTTTCCCCTGATAACTGATCTATCTCCTGGATAAATCTGCAGTGGCAGAAGGAAGCCAAGCTGTAGCACTGTTACTGCACATTACCTAGAAAAAGCAATCTAAAAAGTAAAGAGTGCTATTACTTAGTTAAGGTGGAAATTTCCTAGTTCTTGTTACACACATCATGTTTGACCATCCTTGGCCATCATTCTAATACTTAGAATTAGCAGTCAAAATTCTAGGAAATAGAGGTGCTTCTGGAAAGTACAATAGAATTTAAGAAAAAATTAATATTCTAAGAAAGTACCAACTATCAAGAGCTGAATGTTGTTGAATGTCTCCATGTTCTCTAATGTCCCTCATAATACTGCTGAGTAAACAGAACTATCTTATCCCCCTCTTCCATTTTTCTGCCAATACCTACCCTGCTACAGTGGAGTGGGCAGAAAGAGTATATACTCAGTAGCTGTTAGGTGTGGTTGATCTTCTACAGCGTGCCCACAACACACTGCCATCTTTTCTCTGAACCACTAGTTCCATCTTCAAATCATAATGCCGACCTTATCCCCGCAACTTCTGTGAAGTTGGAAGTACTACTTGAATATGACTTATACAATAATATATATAATATTTAGATAAATAAAAATACCATAATGAAAGACAGATAAAGATGGGGACAGAGACAGACATTAAGGAAGAATGAAAGGAAAAAGCTGTATATTTTAGTGTTTTCTTTCCTTAAAAATTTTTTTGATATGGATCATTTTTAAAGCCTTTATTTGATTTGTTACAAAATTGCTTCTATTTTAAGTTTTGTTTTTTGGTACAAGAGGTCTGTGGGATCTTAGCTTTCCAACCAGTGTTTGAACCTGTACCACCTACCTCCCCCTGCCATGGAAGGTAACTGCTCAAACACTGGACTACCAAGGAAATCCCTATTTTCTCTTTAATGGTGCTTAGCTCTTGCATTTTGAACCAGAGGCTTCATATTGTAATTTTGTCCTGGACCCCTCAAATTAAGAAGCCTGTCTTCATCTATAATGCAGTCCCTGAAGATGACCAACAGAAACAGTGCTAGTTATCAGAAAACTCTCTCCTTTCTTTTCTTTATCTGAAGCATTTCCTTCTGTATGCCATTGTTCACATGCGAGTCTTTTGGACTGTGAATGTCACAGCTTATTCTCCCCTTTGATAAGATTCCCATACAGCTAAATACTTTGTTAAATGAGCAGACCTGGTTAATAATAATTTCCTCCAAGGGAAAATACAGGAAACTGAAATAATATAGTGCTCTGAATTTCTTTACTGTGCTGGTAGGGACAAATCACCATACCAGAAATAAAATATCTAGCTTCCCCCTATAATTGGCAAAATTCATGAATTACCACAGGAAAAAAAAGATAACCTAAAAATAATTTTTATTAGACTTAAGGTGCTAAAAGGTTGGTTAGACACAGGAAGCTGCCACACTGAGAGTAACCGCCTCTTCTACCATATTTGTCTGCTGGCTTGTCTTACCACCCACCAAAGCAAGCCTCAGGTAATAGCCATAATAAAGAAATCTGGTTTGAACTTCCTCCACATGTTGCTCATTAGAAAAACTGTAGATAGTTAAAGGTGGAAAGCAATCACACAATCATATAACACATGCTTTTCATTTTAAATGGAATAACTAAGGTCCACAGAAGTGATTTTAAAATGTAATCTCAAGATAGAAAAGATCCTTAAGGATCCTGTTACCTAATTCTCCACCAGACATTAGAATCCCTTCCAAGTGCGGGAAAAACCCGAGTTCTGGGAAGCTCATTAAGGTAGATACTTATTTCCTTTTTTTAATGCTTCCTTCTCATATTAAGTTAAAATCTGTATTTACTACAGCTTCTATCCATTGGTCTTTGCTCTTATACCTGAGGCCACTTAGTAGAATTTAAATGTTGGAGGACAATGATCATGTCCAAACTAAATCTTCTCCTTCAACCCAATATTCCTTGATTCTTCCTCAATGTCCAACCTAAGATCATATAACTAGTCAAGAGGCAAATAAAGAATGAGATTTCAATCCTTTTAATGTCTTCTATTGTTCTCTTTTCCCTTTACCCCATGACTATAAAACATGACTGGTATGTTTATGACTATAAAACATCAATGGTAAAACATGCGGGATCAGCTAGGATTGCCTAACAGAGAAAACTCAATTTTTTTACCAAAGCAGGGACTACCTCAGTTCAGTTCAGTTGCTCAGTCATGTCTGAATCTTTGTGACCCCATGGACTGCAGTATGCCAGGCTTCCCTGTCCATCACCAACTACCGGAGTTTACTCAAATTCATGTCCATTGAGTCAGTGATGCCATCCAACCATCTCATCCTCTGTCATCCCCTTCTCCTCCTTCCCTCAATCTTTTCCAGCATCAGGGTCTTTTGATATTTCTCCCAGAAATCTTGATTCCAGCTTGTGCTTCTTCCAGCCCAGCGTTTCTAATGATGCACTCTGCATAAAAGGGACTACATAAAGGCCTCTAAAACACCTGAATCAGACAAGCTACCTTCATTCCCACTTTCCTCTCCTGCATCTCACTAAAATCTTGCAAGGACCACATATTTTCAGAGTTCCAGGCCACTAAACTTCTGTTGGGATGCTATTTAATTTACTTAAACAATTCAGCACTTGCACTATTTTGCATTAATATAGGCTACAGCAGGATAAAGAAACCAAAGCTAAGCCCAGACACCTCATCACTAAGAGAGAGAGATACAATGCTGAAAAAGGGCTTGCCTGGAGGCTCAGTGGTACAGAATCTGCCTGTAACACAAGAGACACAGGAGAAGCGAGTTTGATGCCTGGGTCAAGAAGATTTCCTGGAGAAGGGAATGACAACACACTCAAGCATTCTGGCCTGGGAAATCCCATGGACAGAGAATCCTGGCGGGTTACAGTCCATGGGATCACAAAAGAATTGGACACAAATGAGTGACTAAACAGCAACAACAAGGCCTAGAAAATCTAGAAATTGGGGATAAGGAAGAGAAAGAAGCAGAAAAGAGGCTGACTGTAGTGATTAGCTTGTTTAGTACCCAGTACTAATGGCTTCCCTGGTGGCTCAGGGGTTAAAGCGTCTGCCTGCAATGCAAGAGACCTGGGTTTGATCCCTGGATCAGGAAGATCCCCTGGAGAAGGAAATGGCAACCCACTCCAGTATTCTTGTCTGGAGAATCCCATGGACAGAGGAGCCTGGAGAGCTACAGTCCATGGGGTTGCAAAGAGTTGGACACGACAGAGCGAGTTCACTTTCACTGTTGGAATACATCAAGCCTTAAAATCATCATTATTTTCTGAGGGAATGATAGTCACTCAGTCATGTCCGAGTCTTTGTGACTCCATGGAGTGTAGCCTGCCAGGCTCCTCTGTCCAGGGAATTCTCCAGGCAAGAAGACTGGAGTGAGTTGGCATTTCCTTCTTCAATTATTTTCTCGGCTCCATGCAATAATTTAATAACAATATACACCATTTCTGGAGCACTATACATTAGGCATCCTACTTGCAAAGTAATATTATTAATTTCCTCCCAGATGTTAGTCTCATTTTACTGGTGAGAAAACTAATGTTCAGATTCACTTGCCCAAGGTCATATACCCAGTAAAGTGACACAGCAAAGACTTAACTGCTTACAGAACCCAGAATTTTTACCATCCTCCACTCTCTTACATATAGGCTTCTAAGATGATCTGACTGTGTGAACTGCAGGGAGGGAGATGAAAGGAAATAATGTATAATCTTTAGGATAACTGACAGAGTCAGGTCTGGAATCCACTCTGACTCCACTAAACCTCAGAATCAGGCAGGCCTTTAGGAACCAAGTGGAAAAAAAAATCCAGAACACAGCACGTCAGGGATACTGAAGCTGAAGTACATTATTAAGAAGACCAAGGTAAGTTTGATCTTGGGTGAGGCTAGCTGGAGAAGGGATTAAGGACTCTATGATGACATACATAGGTTTATCCTCAATTGTCTAGAATGGTGTATGGTACATAGGAGGCGCTATGAAGGCAAACAGTCGGCATACTTGTGAAATTAATGAATTATCATCGTGTTCTTATAACTTGTGAATATTCCAAAGCAATATAAGTGCTGGAACAATTCAGAGCTAGGGAATGATCCTATGGGCCATGCTTATTCCAGGAACATATCTAGGAGAACAATAATGAGAATGCTAGGAACAACTTAAGATTCCAAACTGGTCCTGTGTGAAGGATTTATTTTTCTGTGTCCTTTTTAAGAATAAATTTCTTTACAATTGCTAAATATGAGTATCTACAAATCTAGTGGTCTCATGTCACTTCACCAGAAACAATCAAGCTAGTGAGCTAAAGGAAGCATTGATTTCTTCCAACTCGGTACAGGGTACTTTCTGATGTCTGAACACTGTAGAGAAAGTGCTACTCCTAGGAATAAATTACACTCTATTTGGGTAAGTAGGAACTCTGATTTACCACCACGCTTGTTTATAGTCTCACTAATTCATAACAGTTAATGACTGGCAATGGACTTCCTTGTCAATTATTTTAACTCACTACTCAATGATGTTTTCAGCAGATATTAAATAAGATAGTGCCAGGATAACTGTTACATTCTCATAAACAAATACCATAAAATCAATTAATTGGAATCCAACTAACAGTCCTTTCAATTAAACTGTTTTTCCCCACTGTGCTCACATTTTAGTAGAATGATTATTATCACAAGATAAGAGGAAACTATAAGCAAGGTGAAAAGACAGCCTTTGGAATGGGAGAAATTAATAGCAAATGAAGCAACTGACAAACAACTAATCTCAAAAATATACAAGCAACTCCTGCAGCTCAACTCCAGAAAAATAAACGACCCAATCAAAAAATGGGCCAAAGAGCTAAAAAGACATTTCTCCAAAGAGACATACAGATGGCTAACAAACACATGAAAAGATGTTCAACATCACTCATTATCAGAGAAATGCAAATCAAAACCACAATGAGATACCATTTCACACCAGTCAGAATGGCTGTGATCCAAAAGTTTACAAGCAATAAATGCAGGAGAGGGTGTGGAGAAAAGGGAACCCTCTTACACTGTTGGTGAGAATGCAAACTAGTATAGCCATTATGGAGAACAGTGTGGAGATTACTTAAAAAACTAGAAATAGAATTGCCTTATGACCCAGCAATCCCACTTCTGGGCATACACACCGAGGAAACCAGAATTGAAAGAGACACATGTACCCCAATGTTCATCGCAGCACTGTTTATAATAGCCAGGACATGGAAGCAACCTAGATGTCCATCAGCAGATTAATGGATAAGAAAGCAGTGGTAAATATACACAATGGAATATTACTCAGCCATTAAAAAGAATACATTTGAGTCAGTTCTAATGAGGTGGATGAAACTGGAGCCAATTATACAGAATGAAGTAAGCCAGAAAGAAAAACACCAATACAGTATACTAACACATATATATGGAATTTAGAAAGATGGCAATGATAACCCTGTATGCGAGACAGCAAAAGAGACACAGATGTATAGAACAGTCTTTTGGACTCTGTGGGAGAGGGTGAGGGTTGGATGATTTGGGAGAATGGCATTGAAACATGTATAATACCATATATGAAATGAATCACCAGTCCAGGTTCAATGCATGATACTGGATGCTTGGGGCTGGTGCACTGGAACGACCCAGAGGGATGGTACGGGGAGGGAGGAAGGAGGGGGTTTCAGGATGGGGAACACGTGTATACCTGTGGCGTATTCATACTGATATATGGCAAAACCAATACAATATTTTAAAGTAATTAACCTCCAATTAAAATAAATAAATTTATATTAAAAAATAAAATAAAAACATTAGCAGTAACAAGCCAAATTCAAGGAAAAGCCCTGAGATTGGTATAGATTCAGCCTAGTCTCTTGCTTGTTAATTCTAATCCTGGACCATGATCACTGATATCTACCATGAAACCCTTAAAGTCATGAACCAGGGTTCAGTTTGGGACGTTATCAGAGGAGACTCTGAGAAAGCCTGGGGCATACAATTCAGGGCCCTGAAAAAAAAGCAGACACCTGAACCAGGAAGCACTGCCAGTTATACTGCTTTTGACATGCAGGAAAGGGGAGGTCCAAAACCAGATATGAGAAGGATAGGTAGGCCACTGGAAAGTAATCCCATGATTCTGGATATTTGATTAATTGTTAGGCCAAACAAGCAGGCAGTTGCAACAGCACAGAGCCTAAAGCAAAAACCCTGAGTCCCAGAGAAACTAGAGTTCATAAAGTAAAAAGATTCCGTTATTTAGGTAGTTGATTTTACTGATTCATCCAGTAAAATTAATTAATTAAATTTATATATTTATTGCAAAAACTCTGATAGAGGAAAATAAGACAGGCTCTTGGTGCTACAAATGGGGGTTTTTATAGCCAATCATGAAAGGGTTCACATTCCATTTCTTTCACTTAACCACTTGTAATGCTGAATTTTGTGTCAAACTGGTTAGACTATAGAGCTCACCCATTCTGCTAATCTAGGTGTTATTTGTGAAAGTATTTTGTAGATGTTATTAATATATACAGTTGACTTTAAGTAAAGGAGATTATCATTGATAACGAAGTCTGTTGAATGCCTTAACAGAAAAGAAGAAATTCTGCCTCAAGCCTAAAACATTAACTCCTGCCTGGGTTTCTGACGTGCCAACCTGCACTACAAATTTTAGACTGGCCTCCCCCCATAATCTCATAAGCCAAATCCTTAATAATAAATAAGTGGGTGGTTGTGGTTTAGTCACTCAGTCGTGTCTGACTCTTTGGGACACCATGGATGTAGCCTGCCAGGCTCTTCTGTCCATGGGATTCTCCAGGCAAGAACACTGGAATGGGTTGCCACTCCCTCTCCAGGTAATAAATAAGTAAATATCTCCATATCGCCTCCTGGTTCTGTTTCTCTGGAAAATTCTGACTGATATACTATTCACGTGACCTTAAGCAAGTTACTCAACCACTTTGAGCCCCAGTTTCCTCATGTTAAAAAGTAGGGGTAATGACTACTTTCTAGAGATGCTGAGAGTATTACAACTATGATCGAATACCTTATACACTGTCTTACATGTATTAAGGGCTAATAAATGCTATTTTCTGTCTTCTTAAGATAGATCTGACATCATAGCTTTGACCTTCTGCTTGTTCTGACTTTGGATAACTTTCTAATCTTTCTAGGTCTTCGAGAGAAAAAACTATTCTACATCTGTGGAACCCACTAGAATAAGCTGACCAAACAGAAATTGTGACTGAAAACTGGTTTATGTAGTATATGAACCAGAAGGCAAACACAAGTATAAAGATGGAGGAACCAGGTATAAGGAGAGAGAAGGACACTGGACAAGAGGAAGGGGGATGGGGGAAGGAACATCTCGAGTATTCTGGAACCTAACATACCAAACGCTTAAGAAAAAAATTAACCTCACTTGCCTCAGACAGACACGTGTTGCATACACATGCATATAAACACATACATATTTCAAATATATTAAACCATTAAAAATAAATATATAATGAAAAATCTATTAATCCTAGAAGAAAATATTTTAGGAGCTTGAGAGAAAAGTTTAAGATCTCCTTTTAAAATGATTCACACATGCAAAACTCATAACAGAAGAAAATAACAAATTTTACTATACTAAAATGTAAAAATGGTATGCAAAAAAGTTATTAAACCAAAGTTGAAAGAAAGTAACAGACAGAGAGAAGATATTTGGAATGCATTTAACCAATCAGGAATAATCAAAAGACTCCCACAAATCCATAAAATAAATGAAAACTCAGTAGGTTAAAAAGGCAAATGATTTGCACAGGCAATTTACAGAAACAAAAACACAAATGGCCAATAAACACACAAAGAAATAATTAACCCATTAGTTCTCAGGAAATGCAAGTCAAAAATATAAGCTATTAATTTTCAATATTATTTACAAAAAATTTGAAGTCTGATTTTGTTAATCAAGTGAGACCTAATAAACTTAAAAGCTTTTGCAAAGCAAAGAAGCCATTGACAAAGCAAAAAGACAACCTATAGAAAGGGAGAAAACATTCACAAGAAAAATGTAAGTCAAAACCACAGTGAGTTTTCACCTCACATCTATCAGAATGGCTGTCATCAAAAAATCTACAAATAATAAATGTTGGTGAGTGTGTGGAGAAAAGGGAACTCTTGTACAGGGTTGGTGGGAATGTAAGTTGGCTCACCCACTATAAAAATCAATATGCTGCTGCTGCTAAGTCACTTCAGTTGCGTCCTACTCTGTGCGGCCCCATAGACGGCAGCCCACCAGGCTCCCCTGTCCCTGAGATTCTCCAGGCAAGAACACTGGAGTGGGTTGTCATTGCCTTCTCCAATGCATGAAAGTGAAAAGTGAAAGGGAAGTCACTCAGTTGTGTCCAACTCTTCACAACTCCATGGACTGCAGCCTACCAGGCTCCTCCATCCATGGGATTTTCCAGGCAAGAGTACTGGAGTGGGGTGCCATTGCCTTCTCCAATAAAAAACAATATGGAGATGTTAAAAAAACAAAAACAGAACTACCATATGATCTAGTAATTCCACTCCTGGATACACCTCTGAAAAAAAAAGAAAGCAGTAATATGAAAAGATACACACATCCCAGTGTTCATCGCAGCATTATTTACAATAGCCAAGACATGGAAGTAACCCGAGTGTCCATCAACAGAGGAATGGATCAAGAAGATGTGTATATATATATATATATATATATATATATATATATATATATATACACACACACACACACACACACACACACGATATATATATATATATACACACACATACACACCACATATATATATATATATCATATATATATATACACATCACACACACGTGTGTGTGTGTGTGTGTGTGTGATGGAATATTACTCAGCAATAAAAAATGAAATACCGCCATTTGTAGCAACATGGATGGAATAAGAGAATCCTATGCTTAGGGAAGTAAGCTGGAGAAATACAAATACTAGATGATATCACTTGTATGTGGAATCTGAAAACATGAATGTATTTGCAAAACAGACTCAGAAACATTTAAAATAATTTTGTGGTTATCAAGGGAGAGAGGGTGGGGGATGAGATGGTTGGATGGCATCACTGACTTAATGAACATGAGCTTGAGCAAACTCTAGGAGATGGTGAAGGACAGGGAAGCCTGGCGTGCTGCAGTCCATGGGCTCACATAGAGTCAGACACGACTAAGCAACTGAACAACAACCAAGGGTGAGGGAAGAGCCAAGTTACAGGTATAGGATTAACAGATACAAACTACTATATATAAAATAGACAGACAGACATAGAGAATGAACTGGTGGACACAGTGGGGGAAGAAGAAGGTGGGATGAATTGTGAGAATAGCATTGAAATATATACACTACCTTACGTAAAACAGTGAGTCAGAAGTTGATATATATGACAGGGAGTGAAGCCTGACACTCTGTGATGACCTAGGGGGTGGTGGGATAGAAGGGGGATGAGAGGCTCAAGAGGGAGGGGATAAATATATAATTATGACTGATGTGCGCTGTTGTACGGCAGAAACCAACACAACACTATAAAGCAATTATCCTCCAATTTAAAAATTGAAAAAAAGATAAGCAACAAGAATTTACTATATAGCACAGGGAATTATAGCCATTATCTTATAATAACGCATCATGCATTATAACCTGCAAAAGTACTGAACCAATATGCTGTATACCTGAAATGAGCACAATATTGTAAATCAACTACACTTCAATTTTTTAAAGTCTGACTTTGTTAATAATATTTGCATAAGATGTGAAGAAAATGCCATGAAGAACTCTGGAGGGCAATTTGATAATTATTAATATTGCTTGTACCCACAGATAAAACAACTTTAATCAGCTCCATTACCCTTTCAGAAAATACTTGCATTTGAACACATAAAGTCATATACAAAATTGTTGATTGCAGCCCTGTTTCTACTAGTGACAATTTGGAAACAACCTAAAACTGCAGGAATAAGAGAACAGCTAAGTTGACTATAGAGCATTCATATTATAGAATGATACAAAGCTAGTAAAATGAATGAGCTAGATACACATGCACCAACAAATACTCTTCCTAGACACTTTGCTGAGTGAAGAAAAAACAAGTTGCAAGACACTGTGTACAGAAAAATACCAATTATGTGATCAGGCACACAGGCATGCAGAGGCACCTACACACACACACAGACACACACAGACACACACAGACACACACACAGACACACACACACACAGACACACAGACACACACAGACACACACACACAGACACACACAGACACACACACACACACACACACACACACACGCGCGCGCGCGCGCGCGCACTGCTGCTGCTGCTAAGTCGCTTCAGTTGTATCCGACCCTCTGCGACCCCACAGATGGCAGCCCACCAGGCTCCCCCGTCCCTGGGATTCTCCAGGCAAGAACACTGGAGTGGGTTGCCATTGCCTTCTCCAATGCATGCATGCATGCTAAGTCGCTTCAGTCATGTCTGACTCTGTGCGACCCTATGGACAGCAGCCCACCAGGGTCCTCCGTCCACAGGATTCTCTAGGCAAGAATAGTGGAGTGGGTTGCCATTTCCTTCTCCACACACACATGATAAGAACAGATATATATAAGTATGAAAAAGCCTGGCAAAATTTTGTAATGATAAGAATCAAACTCATGGAAGTAGTTAATTCTGAGAAGAAAAGGGTAGACTGGAGCTGAGACTATTGTCTCATATATAATATTTCATTGTTAAAAAATAAGAATGTAATTGATATTAATTAAAAAGAAAAGAAGCCCTGCAATAAGACGACAAACTGCTGAAGAAGTCTCCCTGGCATGAAATAATTCTTGTTCACAGCTACGAACTACTTGGCCCTGTGCATCTCTTTTGGCCAAGGCTCCACAACTCTACATTTCCTCAACACCAGGCCACAAATCCATCCAAGTTAACGACTTCTTCCCTGGACTCAGGCACAAAACCATATACAGATAGGAAAATGGTACTGGATCCAAGAGATTTGAAATGAAAGTTCATCCCAACTCACCAAAATGTCCAAAGTCCTCCATCTTCTAATAGGTTGCAGGACTGAAAGCCAAAACAAAAACAAAAAAAAAGGTCAACACATTCATATTTTGAGAGTTCACACTTCTCTGCTTGTGATACTCTGCATTTTGGTTCTTCTTCACCTGTTTCAATAGGTATTTTTCCATTTTTAAAACCTGCAACCTTGTAAGCTGTCTCTGTATCAGTGAGCTAGCTAGAATCTATCTCTCAATTGCCAAGCAGCAACTATATAAACTCTTGTTTTTTTTAAGGAAATAAGTGGTCTTTGGAGTTTTGCTCCTTGTACTAGTATATATCCCAGGCGTCTAAAATAAGAATACTCTAACAATAGCAAAATGACTAGAACTTGTTTCATCAAACAATTACCTTTGATGAAGCTTGTGTTCCACAACAAAAGAACTATATCATGCTTATACAAGGCAATTAAGCTACAACATGGTATACATTTTGACTACTAGATTATAAATTGTAAATATCATAGAAATAATTTTTTAAAGGTATCAATTTGGAACGCTTACTATGAGTCAGTCATTCCACCACCATTTAAAATATATTAGTGCATTTAAAGTTTAATCCTATAGCAAATTGTAAAGAAATCCTTATCAGCCCACTTATTAGAAATCTCTTTGAATCTAGTTTTGTTGCATTCCAAAGACAGCAACAACTGTATACATAATACAGCCTTTTATATATCAAATGGAAAAGCTGACTGAGCAAGTGACCCCATGGGAGCTTGCTTGGTAGCAGGGACTCTCACACATCTTTGTACCATCCACAACACACAGCCCAGTTACTTGCATGTAATACTCAACAAATGTTTGTTCATTAAGTAAATAAATGTAAAGTTACATAAAAATAAAAAGGCTTTCAATATGCTATTCCTATCTTAAATACCCAATTTTTAATTCATTCTCAGTATAACATTACTTGCTAAGACAGTACTCCATTCAAAATAGTTATCTTAGATCTCATCACTTTTTAGAAGCTAGACAAGCCAAAAAGAAAACTGCAAAATTAAAACAAAATCAGTGAATGGATTTGACATTTTATGAAATACTACCTGTGACATGCTTTTATCTTTGCTGTGAAAATTATAACAAATTTTAAACATTACACACCATATCTTCTCTTTGCTTTGAAAACCTTGTAACTACCATTGGCCAAAAGCAATAAAAACATGAGTATGGTAACCCACTCCAGTACTCTTGCCTGGAAAATCCCATGGATTGAGGAGCCTGGTAGGCTACAGTCCATGGGGTCGCAAAGAGTCGGACAGGACTGAGCGACTTCACTTTCTTTCTAGCACCTGAAAAAGAGATATATAATGAACTAAATCTCTTCCCAGGTGGGAAGGTAAAATGGCTCAACCACTTTCCAAACGAGTTTGGCAGTTTCTGGTAAAAAAAAAAAACAAACACACACCTACATTTACCATATAAGCCAGTGATTATGCTCCTAGGTGTTTACGCGAAATGAAACTTATGCTCACAGAAAAACATGCATGTGAGTATTTATACAGGATTTATTCTTAATCAACAAAATCTGGAAAAAAGTCCTGTCAATTAGTGCACAAATAAATTGTGGTATATTACATGGTATAATTGAGTTAGCAATTAAAAGGAATTAACCATAGATATGTAACTACATGGATGAATGTCGAATCCATTATAACAAGTGAAAGAAACCATCACAAAAGACTACACGCTGTAAGATTCCATTTATACGACATTTTAGAAAAGGGAAAACAGTAGGACTGGAAAAGCGATTGGGGGGAGGGCACTGGAACTGATTCATATCTCAATTTTGTTGGTTTGCATTTGTCAAAACTTACAGAACTATATGCTAAATAGGGTGAATTCTACTGTATGTAAATCATACCTGTTTTAACTTTAAAAAAAAAACCTTCACTTAAAAGTACTTATAAAAAACTATTCACGTTTTTGCATTCTATCTTGCTTCAGAAAAGGAGAGGATATGGCTACAAATAGATCTAAAGCAAAAGGTAATAAATTTTGTAATCATCGTAAAAATAAGTGCTATTATTTGAAATAACAACATAATAAATTGTGATGATCGAAGTTCCTTCCCAAAAAAAACTAAGCAAAGAAATCATTACAAAGAAAAAACTAAACAGTACAATTTGAATTAAACTAGCCCTAAGGTTAGGGTAAAAATGCATGCTATAATGCCTTTCCACTTCCCAAAGGATGGTCACAAGCCAAGTTCAGGCTATACTAGCTACTGATACTAATAGGGAGGGAAGTTCAATGGGATACAGGAGTCTTACTGTTGTTCAGTAAAAGAAAAAAAAAATCCAATTGCTTAGGAACAGAAAGAAAATCAAGTATTATAAGCCAAAAAGAAAAAAGAAAAGGGAAACAAGAACACTAAGATGAAACGGAAGTAAAATACAGAAAGAAAAAATGGCAGAGTTAATAAATAAAGCCTATGATTGGGTTATAAGGGAAAAACGCTACAATTGGCAAAGAAAAGATTAGTATCAATAAATTAAAAGGGGAAAATGTGAACTGCAGGCATATAAGGCTCTCTCCCATCTCAAGGTTTTTGCTCTTATTGTTCACCCTGCTTAGGATACTCCTCCCCCAGCCCTTTCCTTGGCGGACTCAGCTTAAAAATCACCTCTTCAGAAAGGCCTTCCCTGATAAGGCAATCAAAAGTAGAACACTCTACTCACATGACAAGGTCTAAGCTCTATAAATCAGGACAGAAACGTATCTATTTTTTTAACTGCCTCATGCTTAGTAACTAAATGAGAGCTTGACACACAGTAAGTGCTCAAAAAATATATTCAAGCACATGTTTTAAACAGAATACAAGGAAAACATAAATCCTCTTGGGTACTGTCAAATTTGGTAATCATAAAAAAGAATAAATTTATACTAAAAAATTTTAAAAATCAATACTATAGAAATAAAGAATGCATATGCTTCAAAACATAAAAAAGTAATTTTTAAGACAAATGCTTAAGTCAACTGGAACTGACAGACTCAGTAGAACTTCTTTTAAACTTTCTTAAGATTACACATTCTTTTGCTTCAAACTATTTTTAAATACAGAAAAAGAAGGTATGTTACCCATGTTACTACATAAGGCAAATATGGTTTTATTCTAAATTGAGAAGAAAAATAGCAAATAAGGGAATTCTAGGCTGATCTTTCTTTTCATCAAATAATATATGCTTGTATATACACACATATATTATATATTATGCAAGCTACTTATGTGTGTATAATCTGAATAAAATCTTAAGAACTAGAACACTAGAATATAATTTTTTTAAGTATCAACTAATGTTGTTGTGCAGTCACTAAGTCATGTCTGACTCTTTACGACCCCATGGACTGCAGCATGCCAGGCTTCCCTGTCCCACACCGTCTATAACTATTACTATTTATTCTACGAATACAGGCTAATAATAACCTGTTAATGGGAAAATAAATTATTTTTTCAATTAGCTGCCAAGAAACACTGGTGACATTCAACATATTTTCTTGATTAACAAAATTAAATATTTTCATTCCTGACATGAAAAGGGCACATTTAAACAATAGAACCAATAATATATTTAATAGAGAAGTATGACTGGAATTCAATGGCAACCCACTCCAGTACTCTTGCCTGGAAAATCCCATGGACGGAGGAGCCTGGTAGGCTGCAGTCCATGGGGTCGCTAAGGTCGGACATGACTGAGTGACTTCCCTTTCACTTTTCACTTTCACGCATTGGAGAAGGAAATGGCAACCCACTCCAGTGTTCTTGCCTGGAGAATCCCAGGGACGGGGGAGCCTGGTGGGCTGCAGACTATGGGGTCGCACAGAGTCAGACATGACTGAAGCGACTTAGCAGCAGCAGCATGAGTGAAATTACTTCTTTTAAAATCAAGAATAGGCAAAATAGAACTCCACAAATGTTTTTTTTTTTTTCCCCCCCTGGTTGCCACTTTCTTTTAATGGAATATTGACTAAGATTATTAGAGAGAAAAAAAAAAAAGGAATTGAAAGTACATTTAGGAAAGGGAGATACTAAAAATCATTTTTTTGCTTATGACCTGAATATAGAGTACTCAGAAAATCCAAAGAAGTCAACCAAAAAATTACCAGAGGTAATAAAATGAGTTTATCAGAATTGTGGAGTGAAGTAAATCCACAAAAATAAATTAAATGCAGTCCTATATACTAATAATACAGAAAATACAATGAATAATTCAAAAAAGAAATGAGATTACATCCTCAGTAACTATTAAAAACACTAATGCTTGTGCATTAAGTTTATGACACAAAGAAAACTGAGACCTTAATTAGTGAAAAATGGAAGATTTAAATAAGTGAAGAAATATACCTATCTCATTGTTAGAAAGATTCAAGAAAAGCGTACTCAAACTCACATATATATAATACAAAATATTTGTTAGAATTGTGTGATATTTTAACAAGAGAGATTAATCAGTGGTACAGAACACTTAGAAAGAGACTCAAATGATTATAATAATAACTAAAGCTATTGTAAAAAATATAAGTAACACAGAAATGGATAATAGAATCCTTTATAAATGTTTTGCCAGGGTAAAAATGGTTATAAATAAAAATAAATAAATAACCTGGACCAATGCCTTACACTGTACATTTGTAACAAATGCCATATAACAATCAAAGCTTTAATGAGAAAGTATTTTGCTAAATTATAAGGTAAAAGTGTGTTTAAAGAATTGAAATTCAGTGTCAGGAGAAGTTAGACAAACAAAGCTAGTATCTGAAAATAAAAATATATTCACAACTATGGGCTAAGACAGATTCAGCTAAAGGTGATGGGGAAGAAGTCCAGCCAGGCAGGCCAATGCCTGGAGAACAAGAGATGGCAGTCCAGGTGAGCAGTCAGCATTAGGGAAAGCCAGGAGAGGGGGCAGATGCTGATGACCTGGTAGACAGGTAAAGCACAACAATGTGAGTAGCAATGCTGCTGCTAAGTCGCTTCAGCCGTGTCTGACTCTGTGCGACCCCATAGACGGCAGCCCACCAGGCTCCCCCGTCCCTGGGATTCTCCAGGCAAGAACACTGGAGTGGGCTGCCATTTCCTTCTCCAATGCATGAAAGTGAAAGGTGAAAGTGAAGTCACTCAGTCGTGTCTGACTCTTAGCGATCCCGTGGACTGCAGCCTACCAGGCTCCTCCATCCATAGGATTTTCCAGGCAAGAGTACTGGAGTGGGCTGCCATTGCCTTCTCCGTGAGTAGAAATAGAGATGGGTATTATTTGTCTATGGAGATGATGTTCAGAGTTGAGGTGTAAGTTCTGCAGTCCCAGTTGCTAGTCTGGGATTTTGAAAAAAACACAGGTTCCTGAAAGAACAGGGGAGGAAAAAGCAAAGTCCTAGTCTTATAAGAATGAGAATACTATGTAGATCATCGAAGCAGAGGCCCTTTCATAGAACTGTTGTGCAAGGTACATGGACAATGACAAGAATAAGGCAGAAACCAAGTTAGTAGAAAACTGATCCAGTCTAGGCTTAGTATACAAGCAGAGGTTAAGTGGTTCCAACTATGAGGATTTAAAGAGCTCTGGGTTAGTGAATCAGATCGCTTGCTATGAAATGGCATTTTATTCCAGCTATGGAAGGGAGATATATTTCTGACTTTTAAAGAAATAGAGTATGTCATCTCATACAAGACAAATGTATTCAAATGTCTTAAAAATAAAAAGGCTGTTAAGCTATGAAATGTAATAAAATGAGTATCAAAAGAAAGTATCATAATGGGAAAAATTCATGAGAAAAATGTAACTGATAAAGGCTCACTATCCAACTTGAATAAAAAATTAATGCACATATATCAGGCTAATACTCAGATTCTACTTGATAAGTTAACAAAGTTGAACAGGCAGTTTATATAAAAAGAAGTGAAATAGGACATCATCATGTGGAAAAAGAGAAAGGCTCAATAGTAATTAAATGAATATAAGTTAAAAGTTCATTGCTTATCTAATAAATTAACAATAACAGTTTATAGACTCAATAGCAAGCAAGAATTTGGGGAAATGGGTATGCTAATACATTGCTGTTGACTCTGTAAATTGACTCAGTTTTGCAGGATGGTAATTGGGCTATATCCAAAAAGAATAAAGAAATTATTCATATTTTTTCTAGCAATTCCACTGTAGGGAATACACCCCTTGGGAAATAAATCATGTTTTATTTTTTCCAAAAGGAAAACATGATTAGTACTATGATTCTCATGGCAGTTCTCTGTACAACTTTTATAAAAATAGGTAGAGTCCAAATGTTATCTATTACTGAAATGGTAACAAAGAGATGTTTTGTAGGCATTAAAAGTGACAAATGAGAGGAATTTGTTATATATAATATGTAAAACTGTTATGTGAAAAAAAAATCATAGTACAAAATATTAAGTACATAACAACACAACCATGTCAAAAGGTTTAAGACTGTTTATAAATTTCTATTTCTTCTGCCCGTTTTAGTAAGATATATTTTCCTAGGAGTTTGTCCATACCATCTACATTTTCATATTTATCAGCATAAAGTTAGTCATATCATTTTTTCATATTTAAAAATCTATTGGGATATCTCCCTTTTCATCTCTCACACTGGATATTCTCATCTTTACTTGGATAATGTTGTTAGAAATTTACATATTTTATTAATCTTTTCAAACAACCAACTTTTCATGCTGTTGAATTTCTCTACTGTAGGTTTGTTTTCTATTTCCTATCTGTTCTTGTCTTTATTTTCTTGCTTCTAGATATTTCTGGTTATCAGAAGATAATTTTATTTTTTTAATTTTCATCTTATATTGGGGGAGAGTAGAATAATAATGTTACTCTCAGGTGTATAGCAAAGTAATTCAGTTCCATGTATCCATTCTTTTCCAAATTATTTTCCCATTTATTACAGAACATTGAGCAGACTTGCATGTTGTATACAGTAGGTCCTTGTTGGTTATCTACTTTAAATCTAGTAGTGTGTACATGTCAACCCCAAATTCCTTACCTATATTTCTTGAATTTAATTTGCTGCTTTTCTTCTAATTTCATGTAATGGATATTTATATGATTCCTTTTCAGCTTATCATCTTACTAATATATTTAAGAATACAAATATTCCTCTAATAAAAGCTATAACCCATAGTGTTGATATAAATTCTATCATTAAATTCAAAATATTTTCTAATGCCCATTATAATTTTTATTTAACTTATTGATTATATAGAAGTATAGAGAAGACTCTATACATGGACATCACCAGATGATCAACACTGAAATCAGATTGATGCAGCAAAAGATGCAGAAGTTCTATACAGTCAGCAAAAACAAGACTGGGAGCTGACTGTGGCTCAGATCATGAACTCCTTATTGCCAAATTCAGATTGAAATTGAATAAAGTAGAGAAAACCACTAGACCATTCTGGGATGACCTAAATCAAATCGCTTATGATTATACAGTGGAAGTGAGAAATAGATTTAAGGGACTAGATCTGATAGAGCACCTGACGAAATATGGATGGAGGTTCATGACATTGTACAGGAGACAGGGATCAAGACCATCCCCATGGAAAAGAAATGCAAAAAAGAAAAATGGCTGTCTGAGGAGGCCTTACAAATAGCTGTGAAAAGAAGAGAAGCCAAAAGCAAAGGAGAAAAGGAAAGATATAGCCATTTGAATGCAAGGAGAAAAGGAAAGATATAGCCATTTGAATGCAGAGTTCCAAAGACTAGCAAGGAGAGATAAGAAAGCCTTCCTCAGTGATCAACGTAAAGAAATAGAGGGAAAAAATAGAATGGGAAAGATAAGAGATCTCTTCAAGAAAATTAGAGATACCAAGGGAACATTTCATGCAAAGATGGGCTCAATAAAGGACAGAAACAGTATGGACCTAACAGAAGCAGAACATATTAAGAAGAGGTGGCAAGAATAGACAGAAGAACTGTACAAAAAAGATCTTCACGACCCAGATAATCATGATGGTGTGATCACTCACCTAGAGCCAGACATCCTGGAACGTGAAGCCAGGTGGGCCTTAGGAAGCATCACTATGAACAAAGCTAGCAGAGGTGATGGGATTCCAGGAGAGCTATTTCAAATCCTGAAAGATGATGCTGTGAAAGTGTTACACTCAATATGCCAGCAAATTTGGAAAATTCAGCAGTGCTCACAGGACTGGAAAAGGTCAGTTTTCATTCCAATCCCAAAGAAAGGCAATGCCAAAATGCTCAAACTACCACACAATTGCACTCATCTCACATGCTAGTAAAGTAATGCTCAAAATTCTCCAAGTCAGGCTTCAGCAATATGTGAACCGTGAACTTCCTGATGTTCAAGCTGGTTTTAGAAAAGGCAGAGGAACCAGAGATCAAATTGCCAACATCCACTGGATCATGGAAAAAGCAAGAGAGTTCCAGAAAAATGTCTATTTCTGCTTTATTGACTATGCCAAAGCCTTTGACTGTGTGGATCACAAGAAACTGTGGGAAATTCTGAAAGAGATGGGAATACCAGACCACCTGACCTGCCTCTTGAGAAACCTGTATGCAGGTCAGGAAGCAACAGTTGGAACTGGACACAGAACAACAGACTGGTTCCAAATAGGAAAAGGAGTACGTCAAGGCTGTATATTGTCACCCTGCTTATTTAACTTATATGCAGAGTACATCATGAGAAATGCTGGGCTGGAAGAAACACAAGCTAGAATCAAGATTTCTGGGAGAAATATCAATAACCTCAGTAATGCAGATGACACCACCCTAGGGCCTCTTGATGAAAGTGAAAGAGGAGAGTGAAAAAGTTGGCTTAAAGCTCAACATTCAGAAAATGAAGATCATGGCATCTGGTCCCATCACTTCATGGCAAATGGATGGGAAAACAGTGGAAACAGTGTCAGACTTTATTTTGGGGGGCTCCAAAATCACTGCAGATGGTGACTGCAGCCATGAAATTAAAAGACGCTTACTCCTTGGAAGGAAAGTTATGACCAACCTAGATAGCATATTCAAAAGCAGAGACATTACTTTGCCAACTACGGTCCATCTAGTCAAAGCTATGGTTTTTCCAGTAGTCATGTATGGATGTGAGAATTGGACTGTGAAAAAAGCTGAGCACCGAAGAATTGATGCTTTTGAACTGTGGTGTTGGAGAAGACTCTTGAGAGTCCCTTGGACTACAAGGAGATCCAACCAGTCCATTCTGAAGGGGATCAGCCCTGGGATTTCTTTGGAAGGAATGATGGTAAAGCTGAAACTCCAGTACTTTGGCCACCTCATGCGAAGAGTTGACTCATTGGAAAAGACTCTGATGCTGGGAGGGATTGGGGGCAGGACAACAAGGGGACGACAGAGGATGAGATGCCTGGATGGCATCACTGACTCTATGGACGTGAGTCTGAGTGAACTCCGGGAGTTGGTGATGGACAGGGAGGCCTGGAGTGCTGCGATTCATGGGGTCCCAAAGAGTCGGACACGACTGAACGACTGAACTGACCTGAGAGGTGTAAGAAATAAATTGCTTTTTATAAGTCACCTAGTTTATGAAATTTTGCTATAGCACCCTGAATTAAGATATTTTCTATTATTTACCAAGAGAGGTTTGGAAAATCTCTTTGTGAATATACCAAATTTCCCTTATATTTTGGTCAATTCTTGTTTAATATATCTAGAAGCTATCTTCTTAGGTACATACAAAATTTTTAATTGTTTCATCTTCCTGAGTGGCTAAAACACCTTATTACATATAATCTGGTTTATACTCTGATAATTCTTTTTGTCTTAAAGTCTACTTTATTGGGATAGAAGGAGATACAGTCCAGGAGAAAGCTAGGGTTGCTAAATTTGCTAAACCCAGTCATACAGCCAAGACTTGATGTGGCCATATTTCTCCCACTCTTTGAAATATCCCATCAGATATTTATTCAGATGAAAATCCTGTTTATTATTATCGGAACCAATATCTCAAATGCTTTTTTTATAAAATGCCTTTGCATGGTTTAAATATACACAGAATTTTCCAGGAAAGCAACTACTTATATAAAAGAAGATTGTACTTTGCTCTGTTCATAACTTAAGCAAGAATTGTTTACCATTTAAGATAATTATTTGACCAACGGCAGCAAATATCACTGTATTTAAGTCATCAGCATAACACCCTACATTTATAGAAGCTGTATTCATAGTGGTTCAATGTGTGGATGGAAAATGTTTATTATATAGTAGTACCTGAACATATACATATACAAATACATACTCTATTAAAATTATTTCTCCTTATTTACCATTTATAGTACATTTATGAATTTATACACATTCCTTTATAAAGATTATATTATCCATGAGCTTCATTACTGCTTTAAAGAGATAATTACAAAATATTTGCTATAGTTCAAAGTATTTTTCTGAATATTTTACGAGAAAAGGTTGCTTTGAATATGGTCACATTTTTATAGAAATTGCAAATAACTCTGAAGACATATGGCTTCAAAATTTCTGGAGACTAAAATCTGAACCCAGATAATTATATTCACAAAAGAGGTAACACAACATCAGTATGAATCATGTTTTTAAGTTGTCAACAACAAGGCATTTCTAATTCCTGTGATATTCAAACAAACCAGGTAACCCACTACCAGTAAGTCAACCCCAAGGATATAATGGCCGTTTGAAATAACTCACCCAGTGGAAGAGACCTCAGATGACCCATCCAGTGTCAATAGCTTTGGCTTTTGCTCACCATCAATCCAAAATCTTTATATTAATTTGATTGTGACAAAACTGATTTTGGCCAATTAGAGTTAAATAAAAATAGATGTCCATGTCTTGCAATGTGCACCTCTCTCATGCAGACTTTTCTGATTATTCCAGCTCTTGAGAAAATTTTTTTCTCTAATGGTTACAGACTTTACAATATGTACATAACAATCTTATCCTTCAGCTCTCAGGGCAACATTATACAGTGACTAAGAGAGCAGGTTCTTAAAATACCTAGGCGAAACTTCAAGTTATTCTACTTATTAGATGTGTGACCTTGGACAAGTCACTTAACCTCACTGTGCCCCAATTTCCATCTGGAAAATGGAGATAATAATATCGAGTTCACAGAGATTGTTGTGAAACATAAACATAATATGCATAAAATGCTGAGAACAGTGCCAGTTCTCATTACATAGTTTTATTTGTTCTTTTAACTTATTCTTAGTACAGAACACAGGATATAGTGTCTGCTTACAAAGTACCAGTTAAGATGACTTTGCAGTATAAATCTGACTATGGAATTAAACAAATTAAAAAAAAATGGTCTACCCAGAGACCAAACCTTGAACACATTAGCATGAGCGCTAACTCAAAGCTTTCCAAAATGTGTTCAAAAGACAGTTTATCATACATATACTGAGGATCTATTATGCATCAAGCACTGTGCTAAACCTTGGAGACACAGTAATGAACATCACAAATGTGATCTCTTCCATCCTTACATCGGAAGAGAGAAACATGCAAGCAAACCATTTGAATTTAACCTTAGAAGCTGTATGATGATGGCATAAAAAGATTAAGAAAACACATTTCCTTCATTTCTAGAGATAGAGGGAAAAGCCAATGGACCTTAAGAGACTACTCTTCACGAAAGAAACATTCCAGATAGCAAGTAGGTTGGAGGAAGAATAATTTGATTCTCCTACATTTTCTAGAGAGCTAAATGATGCCAGTAAGATCACATGTCTGGAGGGCAGGGTTTGGAATGCGGGTGAGCATGAGGAGGAGGGTTAGCAAAATGGAACAATGCTGTACAAGAGAATAACTATGCCTAACACTGCTGATTGTTATATAGGAAAGTTGGTAAGAGAGTAAACCCTGAAAGTTCTCATCAGAAGGAGAATTTTTCCCTTTTTTTGTTTTTATTGTATCTAAGTGAGAAGATGGATGTTAGCTGAGCCTCTGTTGCAATCAAATCACAATATTATATATATATATATATTTCAAACTATCATGCTATACATTTTAAACTTATCTGATGATGTATATCAATTATTTCTCAATAAAATACTGGAGGGGAAAGAATGAAGGGTGACATGCGCAGAATTCCACATTATGGAGTTTTAAACCATTGTTAGAACCCATGTTCATTGGCTCTTCAGTGTCTCATAAACTTGATCAGAATTCGGCTCTGTTGGACAATGACAAGTCAAAATTGCTGGTTAGCCTAGCTCAGGTTATCAGTTTATTTTAAATGTTATTTTAAGCATCGCAATCTTCGAACACCTGACATCCTTTCAGTCTTGCATGTTCTTCCTTGGCAAGAACATCACATTTACTGCAAAATTAGAGTCCAGCACTCCCTCTGTGAACTTTACTTTGACTTAAGGTACCACACAGTTTCTGACAGTTTCTCATGGCACTCTAGGATAAATTTTTTCTTCAGATCCCTATGACAATGTGAGAACTCCCAGAGGCAAGGACTTGTTAGATCTTTAGAATTTACTTCTGGGACTAGAGCTACAGGAGTTGACAAATGCTCTCTCTCAAATTCAGCCCAAAATGAGTTAAAGATCATTTTAACAAATCCTATGGAAACAGAGTACCTGATGAACTATGGGGGTTCATGACATTGTACAGGAGGCAGGGATCAAGACCATCCCCATGGAAAAGAAAGGCAGAAAAGAAAAATGGCTGTCTGGGGAGGCCTTACATATAGCTGTGGAAAGAAGAGAAGTGAAAAGCAAAGGAGAAAAGGGAATATATAAGCATCTGAATGCAGAGTTCCAAAGAATAGCAAGAAGAGATAAGAAAGCCATTCTCAGCAAGCAATGCAAAGATACAGAGAAAAGCAACAGAATGGGAAAGACTAGAGATCTCTTCAAGAAAATTAGAGATACCAAGGGAATATTCCATGCAAAGATGGGCTAAATAAAGGACAGAAACAGTATGGACCCAACAGAAGCAGAAGATATTAAGAAGAGGTAGCCAGAATACACAGAAGAACTGTACAAAAAAGATCTTCATGACCCAGATAATCATGATGGTGTGATCACTCACCTAGAGCCAGACATCTTGGAATGTGAAGTCAGGTGGGCCTTAGGAAGCATCACTATGAACAAAGCTAGAGAAGGTGATGGAATTCCAGTTGAGCTATTTCAAATCCTGAAAGACGATGCTGTGAAAGTGCTGCACTCAATATACGAGCAAATTTGGAAAACTCAGCAGTGGCCACAGGACTGGAAAAGGTCAGTTTTCATTCCAATCCCAAAGAAAGGCAATGCCAAAGAATGCTCAAACTACCGCACAATTGCACTCATCGCACATGCTAGTAAAGTAATGCTCAAAATTCTCCAAGTCAGGCTTCAGCAATATGTGAACTGTGAACTTCTGATGTTCAAGCTGGTTTTAGAAAAGGCAGAGGAACCAGAGATCAAATTGCCAAGATCTGCTGGATCATCAAAAAAGCAAGAGAGTTCCAGAAAACATCTATTTCTGCTTTATTGACTATGCCAAAGCCTTTGACTGTGTGGATCACAAGAAACTGTGGAAAATTCTGAAAGAGATGGGAATACCAGATCACCTGACCTGCCTCTTGAGAAACCTATATGCAGATCAGGAAGCAACAGTTAGAACTGGACATGAAACAACAGACTGGTTCCAAATAGGAAAAGGAGTACGTCAAGGCTGTATATTGTCACCCTGCTTATGTAACTTCTATGCAGAGTACATCATGAGAAATGCTGGGCTTGAGGAAGCACAAAATGGAATCAAGACTAGTGAGAGAAATATTAATAACCTCAGATATGCAGATGACACCACCCTTATGGCAGAAAGTGAAGAGGAACTAAAAAGCCTCTTGATGAAAGTGAAAGAGGACAGTGAAAAAGTTGGTTTGAAGCTCACCTTTCAGAAAACGAAGATCATGGCATCTGGTCCCATCACTTCATGGGAAATAGATGGGGAAACAGTGGAAACAGTGTTTGGGGGGCTCCAAAATCACTGCAGATGGTGATTGTAGCCATGAAATTAAAAGACACTTACTCCTTGGAAGGAAAGTTATGACCAACCTAGATGGCATATTAAAAACCAGAGATATTACTTTACCAACAAAGGTCTGTCTAGTCAAGGCTATGGTTTTTCCAGTGGTCATGTATGGATGTGAGAGTTGGACTGTGAAGAAAGCTGAGTGCCAAAGAATTGATGCTTTTGAACTGTGGTGCTGGAGAAGACTCTTGAGAGTCCCTTGGACTGCGAGGAGATCCAACCATTCCATCCTACAGGAGACTAGTCCTGAGTGTTCATTGAAAGGACTAATGCTGAGGCTGAAACTCCAATACTTTGGCCACCTCATGCGAAGAGTTGGCTCATTGGAAAAGACTCTGATGCTGGGAGGGATTGGGGGCAAGAGGAGAAGGGGACGACAGAGGATGAGATGGCTGGATGACATCACCGACTCTACGGACATGAGTTTGAGCGAATTCCAGGAGTTGGTGATGGACAGGGAGGCCTGGTGTGCTGTGATTCATGGGGTCGAAAAGAGTCGGACACGGCTGAGTGACTGAACTGAACTCATCTGACAGAAACAAACTCCTATGTGCCAGCTCCCACATTTAATGAGCATCATTATCTTTAAACCTTGTATTATAGATATCACTGTAGGAGTCTTTCCTTTCACAAGATTTTTGACAGCAAGGACCATATCTTTGTCACCTCTGGAATACACAGCACCTATAGGTAATAATCAATGTTTATTGCTTGACTGACAGATTGATTAAATAAATGGTAAAGCTGCTTATCTCTATTATAAAACCTCATATATTCCATTTAAATATGGTTCTTAAAATGCTTTGTTTCAAAAGAGCTGTTAGCCCATTTAGAAAGCAATTTTGCTCGTAACAGAAAATTGGGTAACTACAAGGTTTTTCAAAAGATGAACTGATTCTGAAAGCAGATGTATTTGATTTTGCGTGATGGTTGCTACGGGAACACCTAAATGCAAATTTCATTTTACATAAGACTCAGTTAAAATATTGATCAGAAAAGGGAGAAGAAGCTTCAAGCCAGGTCATAAAGTGACTTTAGAAACTGCTTTCTGATTGGAAGGGGAAAAAGGATTCCGTTTTATGTAATCAGTCTATTTCAGCATAGATGTAGAGTGGAGAGTTAGCAGCAAGGAAGCACAGAAGAGACACTGCCAGTTTCCATCCTGCGCTAAGATTCAGAAAAGCAGAAGAAGCAAAGTAGCTAACTGCTAGCAGTTTAATTCCTCAGCACTTAGTGATCTGAATTTCAGCTTAAAGCTCACACCTTATGGTGAAATTCCCCTGCCCTTGCGAGGGTGAGGTGCCTTAACCCCTGTTCTTACAGTACCAGGAAGTTCTTCTCTTTAATGTAAATTCTGGGAGCTCAGAGGTCATGTCTTATTCATGCCTATATCCCAAGCACCTGGCCCAGTGGCTCGCTCCCATTTTTAGCCTCTTGTCTCACTCACCACTTCGCAGGCCAGATGGGACAGAAAAAAAAAAAAAAGAGTTTCTGCAACAAGCTGCTCCCTCTGCTCACCTTTGGACCTTTATACAGACTGTTCTCCCTACCCTGAGCCCCAAGCCATACCATTCCCTGACAAAATATTTCCTATCCTTCAGTTCTATGTTTATAAACTTCTTCCTTCAAGGCCTCCTTAACTCTCCAAGTCTGGATGAGGGGGACCTCTGGGTGTTCCAGGTCTACCCTAATGTGGCATTTATCTCATGGTAGTTTATTTCATGGTGGAAAAAAAATACTTCATCTCATCCTCAGCACCTAGCACAGTACCCGCCACATCACATGAACTTAAAAAGTACTTGATGACTGCATTAAAAAAAAAAAAGATTGCCTACAGAAGACAAAGGAATCTGACAGGTGTGGGGTGATACAAGGATGCATATGACAAAAATTCTTGCTCACAACATCAGGAAGGATCCAAACAAATACATAATTAACGCCAAAACAAGGCAGACTGTAATGAATGCTACAATTAAGGCAAACATGTACTATGAATTGTCTGGAACCATCTTGATTTCAAATAATCTATCACATTGTTCCTATAAGTATACTTATCGTTGTCAAAGCATGTGTCCTGATTTAGAGTGCAGCAAATGCAGTTGCTGTAGTTATCATCAAAGTATAAGCAAATTTCTGTAGGGTATAGAAGATGGAAAGACTTATTAGAGGAAGTGCAATTTGAACTGGGCTTTGAATGGAGAGGGTGACAGGCAGAAAGAAATGAGTAGAGGAGAAAATTTTCAGGCAAAGGAAATCAGCCTAAGCAAGAGCTCTTAGGCAGGAAGGTGAAGGATGGAGCGAAGGAATGATGAATAAACCAGTATGACAGGAGTAGGAAATAAGAAGTCATCTTAAAGCTTGAGGAACATTAGAAATGACAAAGGAATTCCTGACTTTGGTTAGTTGTAAGCAGATAGTTATATTTCTCATAAGGGAGCAAAGTTAACTGTTCACATAGGAAGACAGGCCACAGAGGCTGTGACTCTTAGGGAGGGGTCAGAGCCATGAAAGTTTCTTAGGGATAGGGAGAAATTGTAACTCTCAGAAGTTAGAAAGAAGCCTTGCTGGAAGGGGTGGGGAGGTGGGAGGATGGAAAGAACAAGAATGCTATATACTTTTTAAATTTAACTATGTATCGTTAATGGTGATGTGCCAGTTTTAAAAAGATTTCTATTCAAGGGTGGAATACAATTGACTAGAACATGCTAATCTATTTTTCAGTTAAGCATGCCTACAGAAAGCATCATTTAACTGAAAGAAAGCAAAGTATCAAAGAGGGGATAGTCTGAGTCCTAATATAGTGATAGTGATATCACAATACCTAAAGCTAATGTTCTATCCCTGGGTTGGGAAGATCCTCTGGAGGAGGGCATGGCAACCCACTCCAGTATTCTTGCCTGGAGAATCTCATGGACAGAGAAGCCTGATGGGCTACAGTCCATGGGGTTGCACAGAGTTGGACATGAGTAAAGCAACTTAGCACACACACACGGATGTAGAGATCCACACTATTATCAACCAAGTTGTGCTTTTAACTTACTGACAGGTAGCACATAAAAGTTTCGCTTAATTAACTGCTTCATTAAAATGGGTTTTGTAAACAACACCTAATATACTTGAATATCTGCTTACAAATCTATGAAGGTCTTTACATTTAATTCTCATGCAGTATACATCATCCCAAAGAAAGCCTTGCAAATTCATTCACTTACCCATATCTCAATCTTGCAGATATCTAAGAAAGGGACATTTGGTGTCTGCCATTCATTGCACCAGCTGCCGATATGAACTGGCTCTTCATAGAATGGAGAACCTGATACGAAAACTAGGCAGCTCCCCTAATCCTCCAGTTTCAGGTCTTCCTAGTGCTGTGGGCTTCTCTGGTTTATTCTAGGAATTCATTTCATCAGATATTAACAAATTCAAATGTATGTACAAAACTCTCCAAAGCAAATTATTTTAAGTTATTTTTTAAATTATCCACACATTCATACTAGACTCTCAGCTAGAAGAGGCCCAGTGACAATTAGTTCAAACCTTATGTTTTAGGGACAAGTAAACGCAGATAGCTAAGACCACCCACAGAAGTGTACAGGTTATTCACTGCATGTAATCAATATAAGTACAACAACCCTTGAGTTGTGCAGTGCATAACCTGAACAACCATATGTATATCCTGTATGCCCTTTGTCACAGATTTAACTAACTGTAGAACCAAGAAGGTTCATGGTTAAGTATGGAGGCTGTGGAGTCCATCAGCCTGAATTCAAATCCCACTTCTACTAATAATTGCTAGCTGTGTTACCTTATAAAAGTTAGCCAAATCTTTTGAATCCTTGGTTCACCCATATTTAAAATGGGGATAATGACATTATATACTTAGGGTTTTTTATTAAACATTAAACATTATTTTTTCAAAATAAAAAGCAGCTAACCTAATTTCCACTCATTATTCTTCTCACCTCCTTCCTTTATATAGGTAGGCAGAGATTTGTCATTTAACAAGATACTGGCTAGTTATTGCAATGATTTCTGGTACTATTTCACTTAGTATCCATACGACCAACAAAAATAACAAATATACATTGAGCATGACCTAAATCAAATCCCTTATGATTATACAGTGGAAGTGACAAATAGATTCAAGGGATTAGATCTGATAGAGTCCCAGAAGAACTATGGCAGAGGTTCACAACATTGTACAGGAGGCACTGATCAAAACCATCACTGAAGAAAAAGAAATGCAAAAAGGCAAAATGGTTGTCTTAGGAGGCCTTACAAATAGCTGATAAAGAAGAGAAGCAAAAGGCAAAAGAGAAAAGGAAAAATATACCCATCTGAATGCAGAGTTCCAAAGAGTAGCAAGGAGAGATAAGAAAGCCTTCCTAAGTGCTCAGTGCAAAGAAATAGGGGAAAATAATGGAATGGGAAAGACTAGAGATCTCTTCAAGAAAATTAGAGATACCAAGGGAATATTTCATATAAAGAAGGGAACAATAAAATACTGAAATGGTATGGATCAATCTAACAGAAGCAGAAGATATTAATAAGAGGTTGCAAGAATACACAAAAAAACTATCCAAAAAAGATCTTAATGACCCAGATAACCATGATGGTGTGATCACTCACCTAGAGCCAGACATCCTGGAGTGGGATGTCAAATGGGCCTTAGGAAGCATCACTGCAAGCAAAGATAGTAGATCTGATGGAATTCCAGCTGAGCTGTTTTAAATCCTAAAAGATGAGGCTGTGAAAGTGTTGCACTCAATATGCCAGCAAATTTGGAAAACTCAGGGGCCACAGGACTAGTAAAGGTCAGTTTTCATTCCAGTCCCAAAGAAGGGCAATGCCAAAGAATGTTCAAACTACCGCACAATTGCACTAATTTCAAATGTGAGCAAAGCAATGCTCAAAATTATCCAAGCTAGACTTCAACAGTACGTGAACCAAGAACTTCCAGATTGTTCAAGCTGGATTTAGAAAAGGCAGAGGAACCGGAGATCAAACTACCAACATCCATTGGATCATCGAAAAAGCAAGTCCCAGAAAAACATCTATTTCTGCTTCATTGAGTGCACTAAAGCCTTTGACAGTGTGGATCACAACAAACTGTGGAAAATTCTTAAAGAGATGGGAACACCAGAACACTTTATCTGCCTCCTGCAAAACCTGTATGCAGGTCAAGAAGCAACAGTTAGAACCAGACATAGAACAAAAGATTGGTTCCAAATTGGGAACGGAGTATGTCAAGGCTGTAGATTGTCACCCTGCTTATTTAACCTATATGCAGAGTAAATAGGTCATACAAAATGCTGGGCTGGATGAAGCTCATGTTGGAATCAAGATTGCTGGGAGAAATATCAATAACCTCAGATATACAGATGACACTACCCTTATGGCAGAAAGTGAAGAGGAACTAAAGAGCCTCTTGATGAAGTTGAAAGAGGAGAGTGAAAAAGTTGGCTTAAAGCTCAACATTCAGAAAACTAAGATCATGCATCTGGTCCCATCACTTCATGACAAATATAAGGGGGGAAAAATGGAAACAGTGACAGATTTTATTTTCTAGGTCTCCAAAATCACTGCAAATGGTGACTACAGCCATGAAACTAAAATTGTTACTCCTCAGAAGAAAAGCTATGACAAACCTAGACAGCATATTAAAAAGCAGAGACATCACTTTGCCAACAAAGGTCTCTATAGTCAAAGGTATGGTTTTTCCAGTAGTCATGTATGGATGTGAGAGTTGAACCATAAAGAACACTGGGCACAGAAGAATTGATACTTTTGAACTGTGGTGCTGGAGAAGACTCTTGAGAGTCCCTTGGACAGCAAGGAGATCAAACCAGTCCATCCTAAAGGAAATCAACCCTAAATATTCATTGGAAGAACTGATGTTAAAGTTGAAACTACAATTCTTTGGCCACCTGATGCGAAGAACTGACTCATTGGAAAAGACCCTGATACTGGGAAAGATTGAAGGTAGGAGGAGAAGGAGATGACAGAGGATATGATAGTTGGATGGCATCATTAATTCAATGGACATGTGTTTGAGCAAACTCTGGGTGATAGCAAAGGACAGCAAAGTCTGGCATGCTGCAGTTCATGGGGTTGCAAATAGTTGGACACAACTGAAGAACTGAACAACAACATTGAGTGCTTTTGCCAGGCCCTGTGGTTAAGCACATTTATATATATCTCATTCAATCCCCACAACAACCCCAAAAGTAGTTTTAGTTTTACAAATTAGGAAATCGAAGTTCATTAAGATTAAATAACCTAAGACCCTTCAGACAGTAAATGGCAACACTAGATTTCAAAGCCAAGTCCATTTGATCCCAGAGTCCATGCTCCCAATCCCTGTGCTTTGTAGATGAGGAAAAATTTTCTTCTACCCTTCTAGGTTCTTGTAGCTAACCTAATCATTAAATTTGCATAAGACAGGTAACAGAAGGAAAACAAATTTAACTTTATACGTCCAAGAGTCTCTCATAGACAGGAGAGGCTCAAAGATCATCAGGCAATTAAGGCTTATATGCATCCTGAGCTAAGGAGAAGGGGATCAGTGTCTAGAACTTCAAAGGGTGAGAGAGATAATTCACAGGAAGATGGGAAGAGCAAATTTGGGTTAAATCAATGTTTTCCATGCCATACAGAGGCAATGGGGCATAGAGGTAAATTTGAACAAAGAAGTCCTGCTAAGCTCCCCGCAGCTTATCACACACCTTTACTCTTTGTAGTCATCTCTGTGTTAATTCTCTTCCTGGACCAGGTGCCCTGTCTTAATTCTTTTAGACAGTTAAGGGGTCAGTAAAAAGCTCCTCTTGAGTCATCTGGGCCTTGATTATTTTCAGCTCACAGTAATCCACATGCCAAAATGGCACACCCTGGAGCTGTCTGCCCTGAACCCCATAAACTTCCTCAGCATGATGAGAATATGTGAGTTTGCTCCATATTTCATTACAGTGGCCTCTGACCTGGCCTACTCAGTCCCTAGATATCTGCTCATTTGCTCACCCACCCCACATCCAAGCCAGCTCTGAAAAAGATATACAGGAACCTGTTTCCTTTGCTTTATTATTCAATTACAAATGGTAGAAACTTAACCTGTAATTTTATACAAGGGCTATTGTGAAGGGTAAATATTTCTTAGGTGCTAATTTTCTATTCCCCTCATCTTTCTTCTGGTGCTCCTTTGCTGTTTAATATTTTGAAAAATTAATTGTTTAATTTCAAGCATTGATTTATTAAACCAACACTGACAGGGATATCTTAACTGAATAATTTTGAGCTCATCATTTCTGTATAGCAGGTAATGGTGCTGCTTCAGGGGGAAAAAAAAGCCATGGAGAAGAGAGCAAGGGAGAAAATCTTCCCTTTTTTGCTTTGGAAGAAAAAGTAGAGTTCCAGTTTTGAGTCAGAAGTATTACTAAGAAACTCAGAAATACCTACAAAAAGTAAATCATGTCTTTACTTTTCATTTTGACTCAGTGGCTTCTCCAGGGTTAACATCAGTCAAATGAAGCCAGAATGCAAACTCAAATGAACAGAGACATATATAATATTTACACTGTCTATACATATTATACATACTGTGTAGGTAAATGTCAGCTAAAATATGAATCTTAAGGTAAATGTTTTTAGTGTCTAGTTATCAGTGATCAATGGCATTGATAAGAGCCATGACAGAAGTTTTAAAAAATATCTAGGAAGCTTATGATTAGACATACAATGTAAGGTTTTTCTTAACTTTTATAAATTCCACATGACTTGCAATTACTGGATCAACTTAATGTTTGCTGTTATTGTTGTTTCTTGCAAAACAAAGCACTGATGGTTCACTTTTCCCATAATTACTGAAACAGCATGGAAAAGGGCAGGCACAACTTTTAAAAGAATGATATGGCCATAAAATATGACAAAAACTGGCTAGAACCAACTAGGTCCAAGATGATGGAAGATGTGACTTCCAGCAGACCTTCAGTTTCATCATATGCCCATTGTAATACATTAGCTAAATGACACACCTACCATCACAAAGACAGTTCTGAGACCAATCATAAAAGACCAAAAAGTGGGCAGTGGACCAATTCCTGGGAATCCCCATCCCTTCTCCAAAATAATTGGAATAATCCTCCCACTCACTAGCCTATGAAATTAACCAGCCTATTAAAACTAACCACACCATATTTTGAAGCCCTGTTGTTCTCTCTTAGCTTCTGAGATGGCCACACACTGTGGAGTATGTTTCTCTCTAAATAAATCCACTTCTTAACTATTGCTTCATCTCCAAATTATTTCATGAGAAAGAAAGAACCTTAAATTCATTGGCAACATTATGAACTTTCCAATGTACATGTTCTATAAATAGGATCACCCCTTTCATCTAGGCCAAGAGTCAGTATACTTCTTTCATAAAATATCAAATAGTAAATGTTTAGGCTTTGTGAGCCATACACTCTCTGTAGTAACTACTCAGCTCTGCCACTGTAGCAGGAAATCAGCCACGGATCATATATATAAAGGAATGTGGATGGTTGTGTTCAAATAAGAATTTATTTATGGGTGCTGAAATTGAAATTTTATATAATTTTCACACCACAAAATATCCTTCATTCCATGTTTTTCAGCCATTTAAAAAATGTAAAAACTATTCTTAGCTCACAGGTTATACAGAAACAGGCAACAGGCTGGATTTGGTCTTGATACCATAGTGGTCGATGCCTAACCTAGGTAGGGATAAAGCAGATCCTAAAAGGAGGTGATAAATTTTGACTTTGATATTGATCCTATAGACTCAGAAATGAGTAATGGCAGAACTTAATATGCAACACCAATTATCAGGATCACTTGAAGTGTCATATATCATAATTTTGTTAAGGTTCAGATATGACAAGTCACAAACAACCACAATAGCAGCTTTAAATATGAGATCCTAATTTTGACAGTTTCTGATAGCAGGAAAAAACACTTGAAACTGGCAGGAGATCCATGTTAATAGGTATTTTATGGTTACAAAGAAACTCCATGAGTAAATGCTGTCCAATCATTTCCTTTTGTTTGATATACAGTAAGAAACTGATAGAGAACTATCACCTGCACTTTCCTGTTTCATCAGCAGCTGCTCATTCCAGCATGATTTAGCTTCCTAAAATAAGAGCCTCATCCTTCTAAGACTAGTCAATAGCTAGCCCAGTCATTTTCTGTAATTGCTTAGGTGTGACATCAATAAACAGCAGCATACCTCTCTCTCTGGCATTCATGCAACTGCATTGATTTCAAAACCAAAGAATCTAGTTCCATATGGGTCATTCTAACATGGATTGTAGTTCCATGAGGGTAGGGATCATGTGTGCTTTGCTCACTGCTCTATTCCAGAGGCCTAGCGCAGCGCCTGGAATATAGCAAGTTCTCAATATTGGGCTTCCCTGGTGGCTCAGTGGTGAAGAATCCGCCCACCAGTGCAGAAGACAGAGGTCAACCTCTGATCCAGGTAGATCCCACAAGCCACGGAGCACCTAAGCCCATGCACCACAAGTATTGAGCCTGTGCTCTAAAGCCTGGGGGAGAAGGCAATGGCACCCCACTCCAGTACTCTTGCCTGGAAAATCCCATGGACGGAAGAGCCTGTTAGACTGCAGTCCATGGGGTCACGAAGAGTCGGACATGACTGAGCGATTTCACTTTCACGCATTGGGGAAGGAAATGGCAACCCACTCCAGTGTTCTTGTCTGGAGAATCCCAGGGATGGCGGGGCCTGGTGGGCTGCCGTCTATGGGGTCGCACAGAGTCAGACACGACTGAACCGACTTAGCAGCAGCAGCTAGAGCCTGGGAACCACAACTACAGGCTATGCACCTAGAGCCTGGGCTCTGCAACAGGCCTCTGCAGTGGCCACCCCAGTGAGAAGCCCACACGCCGCAACTAAAGAGTAGCCCCTGCTCACCGCAACTAGAGAAAGCCCTTGTGAAGCAATAAAGATCCAGCACAGCCGTAAAAAAATAAATACATAAATAAAAATCTTTAAAAAAAGACAATATCATACAGTGGTTAAGAGTGTACACCTTGGAGTTACACAGGGATTTGAATCCTGGCTGCACATGACCTTGCAAGGAACAGGATCATTGAGCCTCAGTTTTCTCACCCATAAAAAGAGTATAATAGCAGACTGAATTAGGTAGTATCTATAAAATAACAACATGGAAACTGGAATGTAGAAAGCATTTAATAAATACTAGCTGTGACTCTTTCTCCTCATTATTAATACCATTTCTCCTCCAGTTGGTATATTTCAGCTTATTTATTGAGTCTCAAGAACTTTCACTATAGTCTAGGGGATCTATCCATATGGAGACACTATCAGCCTGCCTGTCAAGGTTTTCCACAGGGGACTTAACCCCTGGTTTCCTGCATAACATTTTCTGATTGCTCCAGTTAAAGTGTCCATTCTGGTTAGCCCAGAACTGAGGATATACCCAGGAGTTTCAGTGTTAAAAATGGATGGACAAACTAGGGTGGATCTGTAATCCTGCCCTTATATCTATCCTTGTCATCCTAGCTTTCAGATGCCACTCATTAAAAGAAATCCATGTGAATTTGGAGGTGGGTGGATGAATAAGAGAGGAGAGAGGATAAGACTCAAAGCTTCCAGTGGGAACCAGAACAGAATGCCAAACAAGAGTGCCTGCTTCTCCTCCTCTCCCAACCAGAAGCTTTCAGCACTTCAAACAATGGTTAATCAACTGGCTCCAGCCTAAGCAGAATTGGTATTTACATTCAGTCCCCTCTAAAATGCTAATTGAAATTATTTGCAGCTAAAGGCAGTTTGAAAACTCCTTTCATTACATAGACAAAGACTGGGAAGGTGGCATTTCTCTCTCTTATTTTTCTTTGTTTTGAGCTCTTGTTCCACAGATCAAAGAGCAACCAAGCCTTTTGCAGCTGGCCCCTTCTAACTTCTGAAGTTTTATTCACATGAAAATCCAAATATAAACTTCACGCCTGGCTGCTGAGAGGCAAGAATCCCTTCTTTGAAAAGGCTTCCTCCAAACAGCTGGAGGAACTGCTTGGACTGCTTTTCTGCTAAATACAGCTCCTCATGACTTGGTTTGGGATGGGGATGGCCTTGAAGAAAGACAGCTCTCATTGAAAGAGAAATTACCTCTTTGTCTTTTCCCCAGCAGTTTTACAAAACCTACAGAAACCCTCCAGAATTAACCGGAGACTGCAAGCTCCTTTCAAAGGGAGTGTGAAAATCTGTTGCCTATAAGGTAACCTGGTGCCTACAAGGGCTTCCCTGGTGGCTCAGCTGGTAAAGAATCCACCTGCAATGTGGGAGACCTGGGTTCAATTCCTGAGTTGGGAAGAGCCCCTGGAGAAGGGAACAGCTACCCACTCCAGTATTCTTGCCTGGAGAATTCCATGGACTGTATAGTCCATGGTGTCACAAAGAGTCGGACACGACTGAGCAACTTTCACTTCACAAGGTAACCAGGCATCTCAGGAACTAGTTTTACAAAAACAGCATATGATATATCATAATTATATGATAAAGTATTCTAACGTTGACTTAACAGTCACAGCCTAAAGTTGGAATTTTTAGGACTTAAGCACAGGAGGTGGCATCTCAAGCAACCCTGAGAGAGCTGTTCCAAGGAGGTGACAGGAGGAGCCAGTTTATATAAAAGCTTTGCAACAAAAGGGTAGGTAGTCAAATCATCAAAAGATGCTTGATAATTAAAGAAAACAAGTTATCCCAAGTTAAGGAACTTATTTTCTCTGAAGAAAATGGAATTGGAAAGAGAAATGGTTGCAAGATGACGGAGGGTGGGAAATGATATAATCACAAAGAGCCTTAAGAATGTGTTTTTTCATGCACAAAAGGTCAAGAATGATATCTGGGCAATGTGTGGCCTATATAAAAATTGATAAACAGAAGCCTTAATTAAATAGACTTGGGAGACCAGAATGGGGAGTTCCCATGCCCTATGACACCTTCAAAGACCTCCTCCTATTTCCTGACATAGGGAGCAAAATTTGCTGTCCCAAAATGCTTCTCTTCAGCATGGGAATGAATTTAGGCTGATTATTTTTGAAAAACAGAAGACTCAGGAAATCTTTCTTTTTCACCTCCCACTTAGCTGCATAAAGAATTTAGACAGGATCTGCTCCTGGAATAAAACTATCATTAGAGCTATCTGCAAAGAACACAGGCTAGGTGTTGTTGGGGGGAACTCTAGGTAGGGCCTAGAGATCAGAATCCACCATGTTCCATTGTCTCTAAGTGGCCCATGAACATTTATTTACCAAACATCTGTTTTTCCATCTCCATGTGAATTGCCTTCTTCCCCTTTGAAGTCCCAAACCACAACTCCCAATATCCTCTTTTGTCTTTAGCTGAAGATAGTATTTAAGGTGAGAGTTTCAGTTATTTTTGTGAGTTTCTCATTTCTCCTGGATCTTTCCCAAGTAAGTGTACATGTTGTTAAACTTTTGTGTGATTTTCTCCTGTTAAACTCTTTTGTACCAAGTTACCAGAACTAATCAATGAACAGAGTAAAGTTGCAGGATATAAAATTAATACACAGAAATCCCTTGCATTCCTACACACTAACAATGAAAAATCAGAAAGAGAAATTAAGGAAACAATTCCATTCACCACTGCAACAAAAAGAATAAAATAACTAGGAATAAACCTATCTAAAGAGACAAAAGAGCTGTATGCAGAAAACTATAAGACACTGATGAAAAGAATCAAAGATGAAACAAACAGATGGAGAGATATACCATGTTCTTGGACTGGAAGAATCAATATTATGAAAATGACTATTCTACCCAATGCAATCTACAGATACAATGCAATCCCTATCAAGTTACTGATGGTATTTTTCACAGAACTAGAACAAAAAATTTCACACTTTGTAAGGAAACACAAAAGACGCTGAATATCCAAAGCAGTCTTAAGAAAGAAAAATGGAGCTGGAGGAATCAACCCTCCTGACTTCAGATTGTATTACAATGCTACAGTCATCAAGACAGTATGGTACTCAGACAAAAATAGAAATATAGACCCATGGAACAAGGTAGAAAATCCAGACATAAACCCGTGCACCTATGGGCACCTTATTTTGACAGAGGAAACAAGAATATACAATGGAGAAAATACAGCCTCTTCAATAAGTGGTACTGGGAAAACTGGACAAGCTACACGCAAAAGAATGAAACAGAACACTTCCTAATACCGTATTCAAAAAAACTCAAAATGAATTAAAGACTTAAATATAAGGCCAGAAACTACAAAGCACTTTATAGGAAAACATAGGCAATATACTGTTTGACATAAATGACAGCAAGATCCTCTTTGACCCACCTCCTAGAGTAATAGAAATAAAAATAAAAATAAATGGGCCCTAATGAAACAAAAGCTTTTGCACAGCAAAGGAACCAGTAAACAAGATTAAAAGAAAATCCTCAGAATTGGAGAAAATAATTGCAAATGAAACAACTGATAAAGGATTAATCTCCAAAATATACAAGCTGCTCATATAGCTCAATATCAGAAAAACAGCTCAATCAAAAAAAATGGGCAAAAGACCTAAACAGACATTTCTACAAAGAAGACATACAGATAGCCAGTAAACACTCAAAAAGATGCTCAACGTTACTAATTATTAGAGAAACACAAATCAAAACTACAATGAAGTATCAACTCACACCACTCAGGATGGCCATCATTAAAAAAATCTACTAACAATAAATGCTGGAAATGATGTGGAGAAAAGGAAACTTTCTTGCACTGTTAGTGGGAATGTAAACTGATAAATCCATTATGGAGAACAGTATGGAAGTCCCTTAAAACACTAGGAATAATCTACTGGATGACCCAGCAACCCCACTACTGGGCATATACCTTGATCCAGAGGGATGGTATGGGGAGGGAATTGGGAGGGAGGTTCAGGATGGGGAATACATGTACATCTGTGGCCGATTGATGTTGATGTATGGCAAAACCAACACAATATTGTGGTAATTAGCCTCCAATTAAAATAAATATATATTTTAAAAAATTAAAAAACTAAAATTAAAAAAAAAATTTTAAAAGTCACATGTACACCAATGTTCATTGCAGCACTATTTATAATAGCCAAGACACGGAAGCAACCTAGATGTCCATCAACAGATGAATGGATAAAGAAGACGTGGTGCATACATACAATGGCATATTATTCAGCCATAAAAAGAACAAATTGGAGTCAGTTCTAGTGAGGTGGATGAACCTAGAGCCTGCTATACAGAGTAAAGTAAGTCAGAAAGAGAAAAACAAATGTATATTAACTCATATATACAGAGTCTAGAAAAATGGCACTGATGAACCTATTTGCAGGGCAGCATGAAGACGCAGACCTAGAGAACAGATTTGTGGACACAGTTGGGGAGGGAGAGAGTAGGATGAATGGAGAAAAGTAGCATCAACATATATGCACTATCACCTGTAAAATGAATAGCTGGTGAGAAGTTGCTGAATAACACAGGGAGCCTAGCCAGGTGCTCTGTGATGACCTAAAGGGGTGGGATGGGGTGGGGGGAAGGAAGGGAGGCTCAAGAGAGAGGGGATATATGTATAATTATGGCTGATTAGTGATGTGGTATGGCAAAATCCAATACAACATTTAAAGCAATCTTCCTCCTTAAAAAACAAAAAATATTTTAAAAATTGAAAAAAAAATCTGTTTCATATCAATTTAATTCTTAGACAAGATAGAAGAACTTTGAACAGTAGAGAAAATTTTCTTCCTCCTTGACACTGGCAACACCTCAGCCAATGAAAAGTCTTGGACTCTGATTATTATAGCCATCCCAACTTCCTTTTCCCCTCTATAAGAGGTTTCTCCATTTTTACTGGGGACTTGCACGTGGCTTGCCATGGTTGCAAACCCAGAATTGCTATTCTCTGCTAATCCTGAACCAACCCATTTTTGCTGGAGAAATAACTGGCAGTCTATTTGTTTTCAGTCAACATCTATTATATACAATCAAGGTAGAGGTTTACAAGGTTATACTTTCAGTTGTAATGCACGTGACTTTGCTGAAGAATCATCAGTATGTCAGGAACGGATTTTGAAGGTCTTCTAATCCAACCTCCCAATCTATGCTTGAGTCTCTCTGTATGACATGATTTGCTATTTAATCTACATTTAACCACCTCTAGGATAAGGAACTCACTACCATATAAATTCATTTATTTTATGTCTATGAATTAAGTTATCTTTATACTGAATGAAAATCTGTCATCTTAAGAGTTTTTACCCATTGGACTTGATTCAACTGCTTCAAGATCCACTCAAATTTCTCAACGGTGCCCCTCATCAATTATGTAACATTTACTGGGCTTTAATGGTGGCTCAGATGGTAAAGAATCTGCCTGCAATGCAGGAGACCTGGGTTTGATCCCTGGGTTGGGAAGATCCCCCAGAGGAGGGCATGGCAACCTACTCTAGTACTCCTGCCTAGAGAATCCCATGGACAGAGGAGCCTGGCAGGCTACAGTCCATGAGGCTGCACAGAGTTGGACATGACTGAAGCAATTAAGTAGCAGCAGCAGAACATACCACTGCAAAATTTGCCTCTTTGGCACAGGGAATATTTCAGACTGACTATTTTTGAGAAACAGTGGGAAAGCTCTCAAAACACAGAAGTTACCTTCTGTAACAGAGATTTACATTTCTAAGAGAAATCTTCATTTGTAAGGTATATCCCTCTCTCTACCAAGAAGAGTGAATTTCTAGAAAATGTTGTCAGTGGAGATTGACCACTTAAATATGCATAACAACCACATTACTTGTTGTTTACTATGCTTGTCCTAATAACCTATCATAATCGGTTTGCCCCTCTCTCAACAGTATCTGCCCCCAACATCTTTTTATGTAGCTGGAGACGTTGCAGTTTGGGCCTTGGACAGGACCATTTCAAGGAATTACTCACTTTTCCTGGGTCTCTCCCATGTATACAGGAAGCATACATGTTATTAAACTTGTATATGTTTTTCTCCTGTTAATAGTGGGTTCTCAGCCAAGAACCTAGAGGGTAGAGAGAAGATTCTTTTTCCTCGCCCAGAGTTCCACAGTATTGCTAGCCTCTGAGTGCTTCCCTCTCTTCTCATTGGTAGCTATAGCCCTCCCCATACCTCTGGTAAATACCCCTTAATAAAATGCTTCTCAAATTTGTCTTCAGAGGGTACCTGCCAGGGATCTGAATGGTTCAACCTCCTTCCCTCTAAATGTTATGCTTGATTAAATTCATCCTATGATTCCCTGGTGGCTCATATGGTAAAAAATCTGCCTGCAATGCAGGAGACCTGGGTTCAATCCCTGGTCAGGAGGATCTCCTGNNTTATAACCAGTAGTAAGAGGAAAATCTGAACATGATCAATGCTTTTCTATTTCTCAGGCTTTCATGACTCATGGTTCTAAAAAAAAGAGAGAGCAAAAGCCTTTAAATCCATTTACCTGACCTGTCCCCATTTACCACTGAGAAACCAATAAAGTTATGAAAGACAATGCTTTCAGATATTTGTAGAAATTAACTTAATTGAAAACTTATGCTTTTTCAACTCGATGAGTTAAATGAATACATTTTTTAATGTGACACTTTTAAGCCTTAAATGAAGATTTTCTATAAGTTAGTGAATTTGCTAAAGGACAGATCTATCTGAAAATGGGTCAGTGTCTCCAGCTGAGCTTTGGTAAGTATGTATTACCATTCCTTTCTTCTATCCACCAGTATCACCTCCTTGGTCAAAATCAACACTGTGGTGCGAGTGAATCTAACACCCAAATAAGTCTTCCCAGTAGATAGTTTGGAAGGCCTTACTAACTTGAATATTTCTTGCAAATTCAAAATCAGTCATCTTATTTTGACAAGATGTGGGTGGAAGGTCAAAAAACATGCCCCTCCCCCCTTCTTGCAAATGATGTGGAATGGACCAAGTGTGTAACTTCAACGTCACTAATCACTCTTCACAAGCAGCCACGTGGCCACAGAGTAGCTCTGCATTTAAACATCAAGAGCAGAGACACCTTATTTAGCTAAGCCTGGCATCGGTACAATCAGAGACTCTATCCACTGCATGAACATGATAAGTCAATAGGCAAGTTATGGCACCAATTCTGAGAACAGGCAGGAAACAGCGCCTCTGGCTGAAAGGTGGTATTTGAGTCATATGTTTATTTACCATGTATCTCTTCAGTGAATGCAGATACCTGAGTTTTAAAACATCTGCCTTGTGAAGAGATTACATTGGAGTCCAAGGGTGAAATAGTTTGATAATTTATTCTTATTTTCTTCTTTTTTCCCCTTCTCACTTTCTAGGACACCCATGAAGCATGACTGCTTCCACAGAGGAAAAGACTACAGGATGGGAAATAAATACAGTCATCTTTTGAAGCCTTCCCTTTACCTACCAATCTCCCTCTTTCATTCATGTTATAACTGCTTTTAAATCATGGAGGAATGAGCTAGGTGCCCTTGTTCTGGTGAAATAGAGTGCTTTCTGCCATGTGGTACACACAGTTGTACATTCAATAGGTATTTATCAAATATATCATGCAGTGTAGCTAGAAATGGAAATCAGAATTTTTTCCAGTAAAAAAATCATTACAGAGCCCAGAGGTTATGCATATACCTTCAACATACAGAGAAGAAGCCCAAGACCCTTGTAAAGACAAATCCAGGCTCAGAGAAAGATTCTGATCCATTGTATGTATTTGGGAGGGGGTGGGGAAGCCACAATGACCAATGAAATATAATTTTTAAAGCAAGATATCATCAACTAGCCCGACAATGATCATTGCTACTTACCAGGCTTCCCTGGTGGCTCAACGGTAAATAATCCACCTCCCAATGCAGGAGACATGGGTTTGATCCCTGGGTCGGGAAGGCCCCATGGAAGAGGGCATGGAAACCCACTCCACTATTCTTGCCTGGAGAATCCCCATAGACAGAGGAGCCTGGCAGGCTACAGTCCATGGGGTCATAAAGAGTCGGACATGACTCGAGCAACTGAGCATGCATGCACATCCCAGCATATTTACATATTATAGCAAATGCTTTAATTCTAAGCACAAGAAAGAGTAGTAATCCTCAACTCTTGGTATATTTCAGAATCACCTAAGAATTTTATCGAAATGTAGACACTCAGGTCCTAACTCCCTAAGTTTCTAATTTAGAAAATCTGTGCTAGGTCCTAGTAATGCACATATTGTTATCAAAAACTCCAAATGGTTCTGATGCCTTCAGTTAAGCTATCGCTTCCAGTAGCCCATCATAAAAAACACATAATATGAACATATTGACCCATGAGATCCTAACAGCTCTCTAATGACACTGGACTTACTAGAATAACTTGATTTTTGTGTAGGATTTTCCTTGAAATAAAAAGAAGAGGAAGACTGGAACTTGAGGTACTGCTGGGGTAAGAGAACAGCAACAGGGGACCTTAGTCAGTCCAGAGGCAGCCTGAGGCTGTGTGTGGGCATAAGATGAACAGTAATGATGAAGCCAGATTAAAAGAGAAGTGGGAGCAAGTGGTAAAGAACTCATATCCTTGACTTTCTTTGCAGTAAGCATGCCCCATACAAAAAAAGTAAGTGTCCAGGAAGTATGGCTATTCAATCAATAAATGCCGCTTGCCATCATCTCTGCTGCCATCTCTCTTGGTTGCCCACTTATACTAAGGGTGGCAGCACCATGAGGCAAAAGATATAGAAGACCACCATGGCATCATGAAAGATAGTCCCACAAATGTTCCAGGCAGCATGATGCCACAGTAAGAGCCACAGACTGTGGTCAGAAGATCTGAGTTCCCGACCAGGCTCACTTCTCATTTCACTTCACCTCTTTGAGGCTTATTTGTCACTCCTTTGGCTAGAATCCATAATTCAGTTCTAGTGGGCGGAGCAGCTGAGGAAGCCAAGGGCTGAAACAAGGAAAAGGAGGGTTGAGGAGATGTGAGCCAAATCATATTCACTCAAGCATTGCTCAAGAATACAAGAACCCTCTTTGCCACTCAGCCAGCTGACCAACTTCACTCTCAAACTTCAAAGGGAAAGGAAAAAAGGAAAAAGACACACAAGCAAATTATTTAATGCTGTATGTACCATAAAAAGTACAGCCAAATTCATCAAAGTCCAGTCTTAGAAAAGGATGCAAAAACCACATCACCAATAAAGCATTGTACCCAAGCATGCAAGAGCAAAAATGCAAACTAGAGAAAAACTGGTGGCAGAGCTGCACCTGATGGAGGGTGGGGGAGGTTTCCAGGCTGAGATGTGCGTCCAAATGGGATGAGAGGGTGCAGATTCTGGCCATATGTACAGCCATGCTCTGGGCAAAAGCCTGAAATTACCAATTAAATAAATGTGGGTGTTCATCAATCCCGCTGCTTCTCTGACTGCAGCCCTCTCACCATTTTGGGCTCCCACTCCCCACCCCAAGTATTCAGGGTCCTCCTGCTGCCTGTCCCCTGACTTTTCTGGAAGCTCTCTGGCTTCAGCACCTGCTCTCTCCTTGATGATTACAGGTCAGAATCGTAATAAGAGACACCTCTAACCAGGGAAAAGGCACAGAAGAAAACGGCTTCAAATTTCAGCCTCTGTAGACATTGAGAAAAGGACAGAAGTGATCCACGGCCTGATGACCAAAGAGAGTAATGGTCTACGGTCTCTCCTTCCTGTACTTCGTTTTTCTTTCCTGCATGCCTTCCTCATAAAATCAGTCTGTCCCTAAACAGGTAATCAGTGTCTTCATCCTCTCTCCCCTCCTTTCATCAAATTCTGCTCCCCTAAAGCTGCAATGTCATTAATACCCTTCCAGTAGCCCATTATAAAAGGACAGGACACCATGCTCTTTTCCCACCAGTGGGTACATTTCAAGGGTTATTTCGCTGTCAAATGATAGGCTGTCATTTTCTGTTGAAAAGATTTCTGGTTTTAGTGAGCAATTTGGGGTGGGGGGAATTACAACCCTTTTCCCGTACCCTAAACTCACAGAATCTGTCCAAAATTAGGACAGATTCCAAGCACAGGCCTGGCATCTTGATACTACTCATGAATTTTAGAACCAATAATATCACTAAACCCAAAATCACCTATCAAATTTCTTATTTCCATGTAATTTCTAATTGCTAATAGAACTGGTCTGTAAAATAACGACCCTTATAGATGATAGTTATAAGCAAAGTTCTTTGAAGTGGTAGATCAAAGGAAATCTGTTGCCTGAGTGATATGTGATCATTTCAAGGCATTTTCAGAAAGGAATTTCATAATACCTTGAAATTGTATACCATGATACAGGCAAAATAAAGACATGCAAAATGTCTAGGTTACAATACAGTGAGGCACAACCGTAACTGACACTGCCTAGAAGCTCAATGTTGAACTGGGAAGAGGTCTACTGTAACACACAGGGCTCCTGTCCTTCACCTAATCCTATACAACAGGATAATAACTTAAATGGAGAGAGAGAAAGCCAGTTGGTCAAAATTTCAAGTGACAAATGGCTTGAAAGAAGAGCAAATACATTGGTTGACAGAATCAAAACATAAGGAGTCAAAACAGAATAGGAATAAAGTACCACATTCATGTCCCCAAAATTAAATATATGGGTACCAGACAGGGAGAAGTGACACATGAAAAGGTGTTAGAAGCTTTTGTTAACAACAAATTCTGTTGAGTCAACGGAGTGCCATGGCTCCTTAAAACTTTCAACGTAACTGTGTTCAAGGAAATGTACTATCAGTCATGGAAACCCACTCAGGTATTCTTGCCTGGAAAATTCCATGGACAGAGGAGCCTGGTAGGCTGCAGTTCCTAGGGTCGCAAAAGAGACACAACTGAGCACAACGATACATCAGTCATTACAAAACCAATAAATAGGCTGCATTAGGCACTTGATCCAGAAAACAAAGTGGTTCTTCCTCATAAGATTCTGTGTTTGGTTATGATTATTCTCATCCAGAGGTAGCAGTGCCCCCAGTGGGCATATGGAAATGTGTTGGGAGTATCTGGGTTGTCACAGTGATTCAGGAGACCTACTCACATCCACTGGGTAGGACCGGAGATGCAAAAAATCTTACAAGTGTGTAAGATAATCCTACATGTGTATAGGACTTTCTTGTCTAAAATGTAAATAACATCCATCTCCAACAAGACACGTTAAACTAACAAGAGAAACCAGGATTGAGAAGAGTCTAGGAACAAGTCCTAAGAGGCAGAGTTAAAAACACTGAACATGTCCAGCCTGGAGAGAAAAATGGGGGCTCAAAAAGAACAACTCTTTTCAAATATATGAAGTGTTGTGTTAATTACTTCAGGTTTCACAGTTAACTAGTAGAGAGGTAGGCCAGGAATTCAATCTCTGGAGGCAGATTATTTGGGTAAGAGGTAAGCTGGTCTTTGGAACCTGCTAGACATGGTTGGTAGGCTTTACTATCTGCTTCAATTGTGTGCCAATATAGGAGGACTGGGGCTTCCCAGGGGGTGCTAGTGGTAAAGAACCTGACTGCCAGTGCAGGAGATGTAAGAAATGTAAGAGATGCAGGTTCAATCCCTGGGTCAGGAAGATCCCCTAGAGGAGGACACGGCAACGCACTTCAGTATTGTTGCCTGGAGAACCCCATGGACAGAGGAGCCTGGTGGGCTACAGTCCACAGGGTCGCAAAGAGTCAGACACAACTGAAGCGACTTTACATGCATGCATAGCAAGGCTATCAGAAAGATTAAATAAGATAATGAAAATGAAGGCCTTCTTTGTGTCCATCATGTTAAGATAGCTCAGTAATACTAGTATTCTGAGGGCACGTAGCATGGCGGTTGGTTTAGACTCTGGTTCAAGTGGCTTGGGTTTGACTCTTATACAAGAAGCACTATGCAAGGTGGGTAGAAGAGTGGATTCTGAAACCACCCTGTCATACACTACGTCTAAATAGTGGCTGTGGGGATTTCCCTGGTAGTCCAGCTGTTAAGACTTCGCCTTTCAATGCAGGGGGTGTGGGTTCAATTCCTGGCCAGGGAGCTAAGATCCTACATGCCTAGTGGCAAAAATAAATAAATATATAAAATAAAACAGAAGTAATATTTTAACAAATTCACTAAAGACTTTAAAAATGGTTCACATCAAAAAAATCTTTAGAAAATTATTCATCATTTATTAGAGTGGTTTGTTGGGCTTCCCTGGTACCTCAGGCAGTAAAGAATCTGCCTGCAATGCAGAAAACCTGGGTTTGACTCCTGGGTCTGGAAGATCCCCTGGAGAAGGGAATGGCAACCCACTCCAGTATTCTTGCTTGGGAAATTCCACAGACAGAGGAACCTGACGGGCTACAGTCCATGAGGTTGCAAAGAGTCAGACACAACTGAGTGACTAACACTTTATAATGGCCATGTATTTACAGTGGCTCTGTTATGTTCCAGCTGTGTGATCTTGGACACAAATCACTTAAGCTCTCTGTGCCTTAGTTTCCACATATGTCAAACAGTAATAATAATAGTACTCCCCCACTGGGCTGCTGTGAAGATTAAATAATTCTGTAAATCATGTTTGAGAGTGGATGTCACACGGTGAGCTGGTAAATAATATGCCTGCAATGCAGGGGATCCCAGTTCAATTCCTGGGTCTGGAAATTCCCCTGGAGAAGGGACAGTCTACTCACTCTAACATTCTTGGGCTTTCCTGGTGGCTCAGTGGTAAAGAATCCGCCTGCAATGCAGGAGACCCAGGTTCAATCCCTGGATCACGAAGATCCTCTGGGGAAGGGAACAGCAACCCACCCCAGTATTCTCCATGGGAGAATCCCCATGGACAGAGGAGCCTGCCTTTGGACACAAAGATGCATTTGCTACATAAGTAGAGTCGCCTCTCCAACAAGATGCATCAAGTTTATCCTGTGGAGCGTCATACACACTGGCATGATGCCACGCACTATTGGTAGGCAGCTTTCAAAGATAAGTCCCCACCCCAGCGACCCCTGGCCTATTATTACAACATTCAGTTCAGTTCGGTTCAGTCACTCAGTCGTGTCCGACTCTTTGCGACCCCATGAATCGCAGCACGCCAGGCCTCCCTGTCCATCACCAACTCCCGGAGTTCCCTCAGACTCACGTCCATCAAGTCTGTGATGCCATCCAGCCATCTTCGTACATTTTGCTGTTCAAGAAACTAAGGCATTAAAACTGAGAGCTGAATGATTTGCACAAGAAGAAAGTGTTAGCAAGTAGCAGAGGCAGAATTCTGACTCAAACAGTCTAGATCCAAAGCTCACATGTGCATTCAGATAGACTGAGGTTTGTGCCTAGTCTCAGTTCTGTTGTTCACTTTTTCTCTGAACTTGGGTAAGCTGTATGTCTCGATTAGCTGAACCTCAGTCTCCTTATCCATTAAATGGGAATACTTACAGTGCCAAACTCAGAGTTGCTATGAAGATTAAATAACATTTTGGATCGGAAGCATATGGCACAAAACTTGATTGGGTAATCTGTTGCCATTATTAAAGGCCCTCCACTAGTGTTTATGGAGGCTGAGACGAGCACAAATGGAGGCCCACATACCAGATGTCTTCATGTTTTAAAAATACAAATCAGAATTTAAAAATAGTAAAATAAAATATGTTCTCTCCTCCTACCTTGAAAAATATAATTCATAACTTTGAAGGTCAGGTTAGAAGTTTGCATTCTCAGATTTCTGCACCGGAATATGCCAATGTAGAGAGAAGTGGCCCCAGGGTCACTGGCCTGCTCTCTTCTTTTCCCACTCCAGGCTCTGTTCTACAGAGGAAAGGGCCTTGTACACACGCCTGTAGATGTTCCACCCCCCAAATCTGAGTTCCGACTATATTAGGGTTGTCTCCTACCTCTGCTAAGTCACTTCAGTCATGTCCGACACTGTGTGACCCCATAGACGGCAGCCCACCAGGCTCCTCTGTCCCTGGGATTCTCTAGGCAAGAACACTGGAGTGGGTTGCCATTGCCTTCCCCTATTAGGGTTGTCAAGGCCCAGCAAATAGAAATATAGGGTGTTGTACGTTTTATCTGGCAACCCTAAGACCGTACTCCCTTCCACACAGTTTCCTTTAGGCCTAAGGGTGCACACGCTGGCAGCACTAAGTCCTCTCCTTGTGTGGAGGGGTGGCCAAAGGCGGGCCCGGAGGGACTTCCCTGGTGGTTCACAGGCTAAGATTCTGTATTCCCAAAGCAAGGGGCTGGGTTCCATCCTGGTCCCTGGTCGGGAAACTAGATCCCACATACTGCAACTAAGAGTTCACATGCTTCAATTAAAAAAAAAGAAAAAAAGGCTCCATGTGCCACAACTAAGCCTGGCACAAGCAAATAAATAAATAAATAATAAATATTAAAAAAGCAAGACCAGAATACATCCCTTTGAGAGCATGGAGCCCAGAACAGTAGCACACTTTGCCCAGGTCTAAGATTGGACAGGCCCTAAGTAATTAAATGAGCATTCTTTCTGGATCACCTTTCTAACCTCCACTGTTTCATCTTCTGTACTGCTCTCACACTAGTTCCTCAAATGGCTTCTAGCTCTCCAGTTCCCTTGTTCCTCTGCTCCTGATTTATGTCTGGCTCAGAAACCCTGACAAAAAGTCTTGTCCATAGGGTTATATTCATTTGTGTAATCTTCAGCTCAAATCCTCTCTTCACCCCTATTCCCACTCATGATCCCTTACTCTCTGAATTATTGCCAAAGATATCTGGAGAATAGTGAGGGGAGGGAAAAAATTATACATGTGTTTTTGTGGGCATCCAAGAAATAAAGTCATAAATAGCAGTCCAGGTAAAGTCCAAAAACAAAATGATGGAGCAGGGAAAGGCAGCCAAGCCATCATTAAGTGCATCACGTTAAGAAATGGGATTAATTTTGTTCAACAATCATCATGTAAAGGCATATTCATCACTGACTAAATGTAATAAAGCAAGGCACAAATAGAATGGACAACATTTCTCCCCAGTTTCTTAAAGTGTTATATTTATAATCTATCCATCTCTATAGAAAAGACTAACGCTGAGGGAAGCCACAAGCCACATTTCCATATTCATAGCAAACCCAGAGATAAAGAAAAGTCAAGTCAAGGACGTGGATCCTGGCACTGAAATTACATCCATCTCTCAGGAAGACGACACATAAGCCAGTCAAACAGACAGAGTTGGTCAAAATGTGTCTCAACAAGGTTGATAGAGGATTGACATCTGAGCACAGCTCTTAAAGACAGAAGTAATTTCCCAGGAAGACAGAAAATGACTTAGGGGTTTAGGGTGATAGCAACCTCAGGAGGCAGTCACAGTGAAATATACATGCCAAACATGCGAATGCCAGCTAAGGCTGGCATTTAACAAATATGAATAAAATAGTGTTTTATGCTTTATTAGGCACTTACATGCTAGGTACTATGCTAAGTGTTTTTATGTCTATTACCTTGTTTAATCCTCATAATAGTTCAGCAATTATTCTTCTTCCCATTTTATAGAAGAAATGGGGGTCCAGAGAGGTTAAATACCTAACTGAATATAACACAGTAAGACATAGAGTTGCTATTCTAACCCAGATATGCCAATCATTTGTCAGATCACTCCTAATTTGAGACCCAGACTCCTACAGAGAAACTGATAACATGTCCAGAGGAAGATGACCAAGCCTGGGAGGGGACTCTGAACCAGGCCATGTGTGGAAAAGTTCCAGAAACTAAAGGTATTAATCAGAGAATAAAACTTAGGTGGCCATAAGATTCATGAATTCAGGAATTATGTCTTTTAATCACCCATATATCCCCAGTTTCTACCATGACACCTATTAATATATTAGGCTTTCAATAAATATTTGTTGAATAAATAGATAAACGAATTAATGGAGGAAAAGATGAATAAATGACTTCAGTGCTACCTTAATATGCTTATAAAGGCTAATCATGTGGAAGAGACATGATTCTAACAATCTATTTGACTCTAGTGTCAGAAGCTGTAGGTATCAGATAGTAATTAAAAATAATAAAGATTTTTCTAAGGGTTGATATAGTCCAGCAGGAGAATGAGGTTATCTTGAAAAGTCCCAAATGTCTTGCCAGAGGAACTATCTTCTTTTCTTGATAATCAACAGATAAGACAGTTTTGTGTTTTTTTGTTTTCCTTGTACAGACAAAGAGTAGAAGAACAGAAAGGATTGCTGACTTACTAGAGGTCATCAGGTTGATCATTCAGGTTTAGGGCATTGTCCTCACCTTTTGAATTTAAATTACAACTTTGACCTTAAATGCTGAAACCCAAGTGCGTGTGTGTCTGTGTCTGTAAAATGGTAGTTTGCTTGAGTTTCATAATGTGATTTGAATTTTTCCATTCCAACTCTATCTTTAAGCCTATCTAACTAGTCCATAGAATTGCTAACCAATACATATGAGAGATCAACAAATCAATGTTATTTGATAGTTTGTTTACTCTAGTCAGTTGCTTAGAAGCCAGTCCTCATGATCTATTAATTGACCACCATCTCATTCACATCAGCCTGGTTTACCACAGTGGAGAAATGTGGATTGGACAAGAATTCTAACAGTTAAAACACAGAAAATGCTGTGGGGCTATCACTGGACAGATACATTTGATCCTCAATATTCATGAAATCCATATTTGCAAAATTGCCTCTCCTTAAAATTTATTTGTGACTCCTAGATCAATACTTACGGTGTTTCACAGTAACTCATAGGCATGCACATGTGCAGAGTAGAGAAAATTTTTCGTTTTCCCAGTGTGCACATTCCCAGTTGAGACAGAACAAGGGAATACTCTCCCTTTCTTTTTTGAGCTCTCATACTGGAAACAAGTATCCTTTTCACAGTTTGTTTACAGGCACATTTTTGTATTTTTTCTTGGTGATTTCACTATTTAAAATGGCTCCCAAGGCCAGTGCTGTAGAGCTGTCTGGTGTTTAAGTGCAAGAGGCTGTGATGAGACTTATGGAGAAAATTTGTGTGTTAGATACACTTCATTCAGGCATGAGTTATATGTAGTGCCCTTGGCTATGAGTTCAATGTTAATGAATCAACAATATGTATTACATAAGGTGTCATTAAACAGAAACACATATAAAACAAGGTTATGTATTGATCAACTGACAAATCAGTTCACAGGAACCTAACCTAACCTAATTCAGCATTTGTGGCAATTTTATAGAGCATTATGACCATGAATAACAGGAATCAACTGTATATTCTTTGAGACTCTCCTATTCCTGTCCGAGGTAAAAGGGGTCTAGGCTCAATACCTCCTATCCCAGCCTGGCTTCCTGGAGCTCTCGTGTACACATCTACACGCACGTGGGCTACAGCATGGCAGACAAGGAACAGAGGCCTCTAAACGGAGACGCCAAGGTCTGAAACTCAGCTTCCTTAAGATACAGTGTCTACAACTGTGCAACAGGGAGACCAGCGAATCCAAGCCCTTGCTTGGGCTTTTCAATCCCAACCAAATTGCCACCAATCTTTCCCAAGGATGACACTGCCTGTGGCCTAATTAGACATATTTCCTTCTTCCTGCTCAGGCCTTATACTGGAGAGTCAGCTTCTTAGTTAAAAGCAAAACTTTTCAAAGATTTCTATTTTTGTTGAGAAGGCATTCTGAGAAAGGGCTCTGCGGTGGGAGGCAAGGTACAAAAACAGAGTAGAGGATTTGTCCCAGTGCTCAACTTGACAGAGGACATCGTGCTACTGCAGTCCCAACTCCTCTGTGCCAAGCGTGCTAGTCCCCAAAAGCTGAATGGGCTCATAGGGAGGTGACACACTGGGTCTGAGGCACCTCCCTCCCCAACAGAGAAACCAGTCAGACCTTGGGGCTGTAGAACTGCTCCCCACTGCTAATGTCAGTGAAATAACCTCGCGTCCATGAGGAGAGAATTCCCACCTTCCCACCTCCACAGCTGGGAAACACAAGTCCAGCCTACCAGACTAGAGGTCCAACTAAGAGCAATTAGTCACCGAGCTGCAGAAAGCTTCAGATCACGGTACTTGCCACAAACACATGCCGCCCACTCCCAAGAGAAGTTTCTAAAGCAGCAGGGGTTTTTTTCTCTTTTCTTTTCTTTTTGAGCAAAGAGCACTTGACAAAAAGCACTAAAATACTCAGAATAAAATCTCAAGCCGAGCTGTCAAAAGCATCAGGATAAAGCAGTGCAAATGCATGCAAGCATCTGTGGTGCTTCTTCAAGCCAGACCACACTGCCACCTACTGAACGAGAACAACTTTTCCCTTGACCGTGTCTATCCTGAATGCTTCCTGAAAATTCATTCTGGAAAACGTGGCCATTTGTTTCCCCCTTCTCAGGGCAGTTTGGCGACATGACAGGCAGCCCCCTCTATGAGCCAACAGCATCTTCTCTGGCACCTACCCACCAGAGGAAACTTAAAAGTAATTGACTGGCAAGCTGGCACCGTCAGGCACTGACTCATTTGTTCCATGACAGAAGTTGGGGGAGGCAGAGTCCACATGAATGTGAAGAGAGGCATACCACACCAAAAACAACTGAATCACAAGGCAACCACAGGGAAGAAACTGCTGACAAGTGCTTGAAACAAGGCACCCATAACCATGAATCACACAGCATAACAGCTGGGTACCAAATGATTTGTAAATCTAGAAGATTCAGAAATAACTTTGCAGCGAAAACCCACATGAAATCCAATTCCAAGCCCAGATCACCTGGACTGAGGCCACTGAGAAGCAGCAATGAGCTTGGGATTAATTGCTTCTCAAACTGTTATTTGCCATCTCTGCATTCAGTTAGTGTCCTAGTTTCAAACCTGAAATCCTAAATTACAGGGGGAAAGAGTTCAGGGGGAAACTAGATATCCAGGATGAAAGACTGATGGGGCCACTTGCCAGGTAAGTCTGTTCACTTCAGTTCACTCAGTCGTGTCCAACTCTTTGCAACCCCATGGACTGCAGCACGCTAGGCCTCCCTGTCCATCACCAACTCCTAGAACCTACACAAACTCACGTCCATTGAGTCGGTGATACCATCCAACCATCTCATCCTCTGTCGTCCCCTTCTCCTCCTGCCTTCAATCTTTCCCAGCATCAGGGTCTTTTCAAATGAGTTAGCTTTTTGCATCAGGTCACCAAAGTATTGGAGTTTCAGCTTCAGCATCAGTCTTTCCAAAGAACACCCAGGATGGATCTCCTTTCGGATGGACTGGTTGGATCTCCTTGCAGTCCAAGGGACTCTCAAGAGTCTTCTCCAACATCACAGTTCAAAACCATCAATTCTTTGGTGCTCAGCTTTCTTTATAATCCAACTCTCATACCCATACAAGACCACTGGAAAAACTATAGCCTTGACTAGACAGACCTTTACTGAAAAAGTAATTTCTCTGGTTTTTAATATGCTATCTAGGTTGGTCATAACTTTCCTTCCAAGGAGTAAGTGTCTTTTAATTTCATGGCTGCAATCACCATCTGCAGTGATTTCGGAGCCCCAAAAATAAAGTCAGCCACTGTTTCCCCATCTATTTCCCATGAAGTGATGGGACCAGATGCCATGATCTTAGTTTTCTGAATGTTCAGCTTTAAGCCAACTTTTTCACTCTCTTCTTTCACTTTTATCATGAGGCTCTTTAGTTCCTCTTCAGTTTCTGCCATAAGGGTAGTGTCATCTGCATATCTGAGGTTATTGATATTTCTCGTGGCACTCTTGATTCCAGCTTGTCCTTCATCCAGCCCAGTATTTCTCATGATGTACTCTGTATATAAGTTAAATAAGCAGGGTGACAATATACAGCCTTGATGTACTCCTTTTCCAATTTGGAACCAGTCGCTTGTTCCATGTCCAGTTCTAACTGTTGCTTCCTGACCTGCATAAAGTCTGTTATAAGTAGGTAAAAGTCGTTTCTCTTCTTAAGACAGACTTAAGAGGCAAAGGGAATATAAAAGGCAAGGAGAGAAAAAAAGAAGTGACAACACCCTTCTACTGAATGCATATTATATATCTGATACTTCTCTAGGCATTTTAATATGCCACTATGTCTAATCCTTTCAACAATACTAGACTAGCTTTATGGAAGAGGAAACAGATTGCAAACAGTAAAACTACTTGCCGAAGATTATATAGATAATGAGATACAGAATCTGGATTGAAACCAGCTATTAGAAAATAAGGAAGAAGAGGAAAGATACTACTTGGTTAGAGCTGCTGCCTAATGCAAGATGAGCAAGAAGTTATTTTCCATACCACAATTAGTCCAAGAGGGGCGACCACTTGATATATTGCCGTGGCTAGTCTAGATAGAACCACTCCTGTGAGAAGCTATTTTCTTCTACTCCTCTAACTGAATTGTTCCCATGATCAGAGAGATAGTTAATAGTTTGAACTCTTGAGACTCTGTGCTTAAGGAGAGGTTGAGACTTGATTCCACAGAGAAGGATAATTCACAAGCCACCAACAGCCAGCAAATTAACCTGTGGTTTACCTTTAACTGGTCACCCTCAAACATTAGAGCTGTGTAGTGAAAACTCAGAAAATTTCTAAAAGCTTTAATCAACGTCCTGTGATTCATCAACACTTTGGGTAATGGATAAATGAAGTCAAAATGGATACCAAGCACCATACACTAGGAAGAGGCAGCTTCTCTCAAACCTTCCCTAGCCTAAGGAAGCAGTTAAGCATTTGGATTATATCCAAATATATACCAGCGTAGGATGTGCTACAGCTAGAGAGAAACTCAGATATCCTCTAGTCGAAAACTCTTAAAGGCCTTGATGCTGGGAAAGATTGAAGGCAAAAAGAGAAGAGGGCAGCACAGGATGAGATAGTTAGATAGCATCATCAATTCAATGTACATGAATTTATGCAAATTTAGGGAGACAGGGAAAGGGCAGGGAAATCTGGCATACTGCAGCTCACGGGGCTGCAAAGAGTCGGACACGACTTAGAGACTGAACAACCACAAAAAGTTATTTGACAAACAAAGAGACTAGGACATAAAAATAGAAATTCCAAAAAAAAAAAAAAATAGAAATTCCTCATCCAGCTTCTATGATTCATTCAAGAGACTCAAAGCCTGGTTGTATATCGTAGCATGTTCTGGAAAATGTAAACAAAGTAGACAATATAGTCTTTGCCCTCCAAGAGTTTCCAATTGAGCTCTAGCTATAGATCTTTTTTAAAGGATCCTTGAAAAAAATCACAATATTTTGTGGATCTGATCATGATATCAATTATCCTTTTAGTGTTCATTGATTATGAAAATTAATAATGAGCAAAAGTTGCTATGAATTGTGTTCTTAAATCCATTTATATTTAAATAAAGCCTGCACATGCTTCTGAAAAATTATATGTATGCATTTTTGCGAAATCATTTATTTAAACTTCAGAATAGTTTTTGGTAAGCACACTTCTATAATACCTCATAGCTGGAGACCACAGACAGGAACTACTGCTGTAGAGGAAAATCCGAAGACACTGCAGCCAAATCCACATTTATACTCTGGCAGAATTGGAGGTGACCTACAATGCGGGAGACCCGGGTTCAATTCCCTGGGTTGGAAAGATCCCCTGGAGAAGGGAAAGGCTATCCACTCCGGTATTTTGGCCTGGAGACTTCCATGGACTGTATCATGGGGTGGCAAAGAGTCGGACACGACTGAGCGACTTTCACTTTTAGTACAATGTTTTACTGGATTCCAGGAATATTTACCTGCCAGCAAATATTCCCTTCCCCATTCCCTGAGATCTTTTATTTCTCTCTGTCATACTCTACACTCTCAACTTTCTGAAACTCAACCAAAGCAGACACGGTTTCACAAGCAATCACAACTCAAATGTAACCCTTTCAGAAAGATAGACAATCACATAAACTTTTACATAGGTTCCTTATACCTATCTAGCTGAGTTTGAATAAAAGACATTATGGGAGGTCGATGACTGACAAGTTACTTCTATCTGGGAAGACTTAAAAGGAGTCTGGGCAGAGTATATCAGCAGTTGGGTAGGGGTAAGTACTTAGACCTTCAGAGAAGAATATGGAGATACTAGATGCAGGAGAATGGTGGGAGGTAAGAGGAAAAGAAAGAGTATCAAAGGCAAATTTTACTAAACTTGAAATGTTCCCTTGAATCATCTCATACTACAGACTATTACCTGAGTATGGAGTCCTAAGTGTTATGGTACATGCAATAACTGGCAGAACAGTTCAGAAAAGAAACAAGAGCTCTTTGTATGTTGGGCTATTTTGAGAAGGCTTCATGGAGAAGTATGGTATGACCTGGACCTTAAAGTAGAGGCAGGATATGAAAACGTAAGGAAAGGGTATCCCAGGTCTAGAGGAAACCATTAAGCAGAAGTGAGCACTGGGGAAAAACTGGGAAACAAGGATGAAGTCAGCCTGGATGGAGCAATGGGTAGATATTTAGAGTCAAAAGAAATAAGATTGGAGGAAAATGGTGGTGTAAGATCATGGAAGGCCTTAGAATCAGATAAAGTTCACTCTTACTGTAGACAGTGGGAATCTCCACGAATTTGTGACTAGATGAGTGGCAGAGTGAAAAGAGTGCAATAGTCCAGCAGTGATATTTTAGAGTATTACTGATGCATGGCCTTCAAAGTTAAAACCTTAGTGTTTTTTCAACTCATTACCTGTGAGGCCAGACATAAGTTATGCAAGCCCTCTGAGCCACAGATATTTTAATCTCTAAAATGGGAATAATAATATATACTTCATCTGGTTGTTGTGAGACTCAAATGAGAATCTTCACAAAGTACATTATTACAATACCTAGCATATACTGCTAAGTCACTTCAGTTGTGTCCGACTCTGTGCAACCCCATAGACGGCAGCCCACTAGGCTCCTCTGTCCCTGGGATTCTCCAGGCAAGGATACTGGAGTGGGTTGCCATTTCCTTCTCCAATGCATGAAAGTGAAAAGTGAAAGGGAAGTCGCTCAGTCGTGCCCGACTCTTAGCGATCCCATGGACTGCAGCCTACCAGGCTCCTCCGTCCATGGGATTTTCCAGGCAAAAGTGCTGGAGTGAGGTGCCATTGCCTTCTCCTTTAGCATATACTAGATAACTAATAAATAGTAGATATTTATACTAATAAATCATTATTATCATTATTACCAATAATACTAGGGCAAGTAATTAGGAGGCTATGGCAATAATCTAGAATTAATCTGTGTTTAGGCCTAGAGAGAGGCCACAGAGAGGAGGGATTGACTCTCAAAGACATTCCAAGAGGAGATTCAACAGGATTTGGGATTAGGCTGCACATGAAGGCTGGAGCAGAATAGTGTGAGAAAGAAGATCCAAAGACCTAGGAGCCTTGGATGATGGAAAAAGACACAAACAGCCAGAATGGAGAAGGATATTGGAAAGAGTAGGGAGACTGGGTGGTAGAAAGATAATCCATTTCTTTTATAAAGTATTGATGTTTTTAGGTAGAAAAGATAATACATTTCTTTTATAAAATATTTTTCTATTTTATATAAAAATATAAATTTTTTCTATTTCATATAGAAATGATATTTAGGCAATTGAAATATGCCCAAGTGACAGTCCACCCATTTTGACAACACTGTACTAAGGTCCACAGGACAGGACTGGAAAGGTAGATCTGGGAAGTAACTACAAGGAAATCATAGATGAAGCAAGGTATAAATAAATTTGTCAAGAGGATGAATATATCAGGAGAACAGAGTATGAATAACAGAGCTGGGAGGAACAACCATAAGATGGAATAAGATAAGGAAAGCATTGGAAGTGTATAAGAAGTGAGGAGAGATAATAAGCAGGACCTCTCTGTAAGAAGAGTTACACAAGAGTGCAAGAAAAAGGATTCAAATTAATCACAAAAGAGCATGCCCAAGCTAAGACTGGAAGGGTCTTAAAAAAAAAGATATGCTTATCTGCCTGGAATAATTTATGGTTCTCTGGTAATTTAAAATTGAATTTTCACTTAATACATTCATTTATTCAAAAAGCATCTACAGGGGTTCTACAAAGGATGACAATAAGTATTTTAGGAGCTACAATAAAATATACAAAGTCTGTCCTCAAGGAGGAGGGTAAGAGATATATTAACACATGTATTTACAAACATTTAAATCATAATATCAGAGTAAATTAGCAATTTGAGACAATTCATGTGCATAGTAATATGTAATTGTCAGATAACTGCTAAGAGTTCAGAAAAGAGAAAAGTTTATTTGGTCTAGAGTGATCAAGGAAGGCTTCCCAGAGGATATAAACCATAACTGGGATTTTTAACCATGGGTTAGTAAGTAACAAAGTAACTGGAACAAGTTCTGATACTTTAAACTATTAATCTTTACCATGAAGACTATTTAGCTAAAGGGGTTTGTCCTGGATATTGATCACCACAGAGTCTATAAAAGCCTCTCCAAGCTGATATTCCTAGAACTCTCTCAGTATGGTCAGTATCAAATTTGTTTTCCCTTCTCAACTTCACTTCATAGGGATCTTCCTGGGCATTTTAGTAATTTCAATTAGAATCTTACAACATTTTATGACTGCAAATCCCCAAGAGCTAGAAAATATACTAGGAAGAAAAACCTTATAAACAGAAGAGGGGCCTGGCCTTGATCCACATACTTTCTGAGTTTCATGATTTTATACACAAGGCAAAGTTAGAAATGCTTAAATGCCAAAGATGATTGGGGAACTAAAGGAGCCTTGCATTCTGGGAATGGAAACATACATTGCAAAAAATTGAACAGTAATATGGTCCTTTTTAATCTTGATCCTCCAGGAGAACTGAGAGAGGAGAAAAAGAACAAAAATAAACACCCTGGGTTCATTTAGCCTCAAGGAATACTGACTGTGAAGGGCACAGGGATGGAGAAAGGGGAGAAACAGGACTTTGCTTTCCTGGTAAAGTCTGATATTAAGATGCAGGAAATGGTTTTTAAATTATACATGTGTCTCATTCTACAGCACACAGAGCTGCTGAGTATCTGAAGTACAAAAGAAAAGTGGCCTTGTCCCGAAGAAAGCATTACCCTTTGAGAAGAATATTAGGTTGTTATCCTTTTGCATTTCCCAAAGACAACCCACTGAAATTTCCCAGAGCAATAATAAAAGGACTGCTTTGCAGGAAAAGGAACAGCAGAAAAGAGCAGACTGACAGGAAGGACTCTCTTTAAGGAAACCTGGTATGTGATTTATTTTGCCCTTTACAAAAGAGATTATCTGAGTCAATCATCAGATTTACAAAATCATTCTTTGCTGCAAATAAAGTAATAATAATAATATGGATATTAAGAAGTTTCTAAAAAGCAGTAAACTAAATGTTCCATGGCAATTACCCCCTGGAATCCACTTGGGCAATTATACAAAGTAAAATCTGGAGGTGAAGACAAGAAGTGCTAATGATAGATTTCGATCTTTTGGTAAAAATCATTGAAACTGTAAAGTAAATGAGGAAGGCCATTCCTTAGGCAAACCAGCAAGGCTCCAGTTTGGAAGGAAGCCACACTAGCGGTAAAGTCATGTTGTCTGGGAGCAAGGAAAGGTGATGGCAAAAACAGAATGAAGGAAAAGATGGAGCCAGGGCCAGACTGGTGACAGGCATCAGCAGAGTCAGTGTGACACAGTTTCCTAGGTATTCTCACGAAGCCCTCATTCCCACTGTTCCTTCTTGTCACATATTACGACTTCCAAAAACCCAAAAATATGGTAAGGGATGCACACTCAGGAAATCTCTCTTATTTTTAATGCTTGTCTTGAAGAGCCAATGTCCTAGTCTTTACCTGCAAAATTAGATCAGTGATGGGATTTTCAAGCCCGGTAACAAGGACCTAGAGCACTAAGGCTAAATCAGAACAATACAAGGTTCTTACAACATAGCCAGGGATTGGCTGTTTCCAGGGAGCAGTGGGAGGCTCTGCAGTCCCAGATTATATGTCTCTGTCTCTAAATCAGCCAATTAATGAACTGGAGTTTCTTTTCCCCTAAGTCTCTTTCTATATCCAGACTATTACAGTCTTTTAGAATCCCTTGTGAAAGGTTAGAAAGGCTTTAATATTTGAGACTTTGCTTCTGCTGCAGTTAATACATTTTACAGCTACCTGCCTATCAATACCTGAGCCTCCAAACAAGAGTTTTAGGGTAGGTCAATTCCTTTATCCACAGAACAAGCAAGTTTAGAAGAAGTATCTACTATGTTCACAGTACTGTGAAGGGATACAAAGGAAACTAAAAACAGAAAAAGAATGGGAACAAGAATCGTAACGTAGTGTGTTTTAATTCAGTTAAAACTCTCTTCTCATCTGAATCTGACCACCAAAGTCTTTTCATCCTGCAAGGTCACTGTGGGCTCATACACATGGCCTGAAAGGTCCCCAATACCCGTTCTAACGATGGATATCAGTGCAACTGATACAATTAGACTACAGATTCTCAACCCGGGGTGGAGGTAGAGACGAAAGAGTGCTACAGAGACAGGGAGCAATGAGGAAGCTCACCATGCAACATACAATCTTTTGGGGAAAGAGTTATGTGGATAATTTTTAAAAAGAAATTATAAAATGGTCATTTCTTAGATGTGTTTTTAGTCATGCCATTTTGATATTTAAAATATTAATGGTGTGACACTTTTACATTTATCAAGAGGGACATGAATTAGAAAATAGAAATTTCCTTAGAAAAGAGACCATGCTTAATTCTACCTTTTATTTGCAGCACCTATAACAGAGCCTGGCATACAGGAGGTGTTTGGCAAGGCTGTCAGTAGACTGCATGGATCGATACGAATGAATGATAGGAAACTTGAAATATTAACAAAAGAGTCACATGAACAAACTAGAATCCTTCTGTTTTCTTACCAATACTAAGACATGACATTTTTCACTAACACCACTAAGAAGAAACATAGAAGGGCTACGGATTACCAAATCCTGCCATGAAAATAACAAGCGGCATCACTGAAACCAGAGAAAGACTTCAGAAAGAATGTGTGTGTTGACTTTATCAGAGGATTTAACTCTTTAAATCAAATCTCAAAGGGAAAGTAACGACTCAGATACCAGAAAGACTGTCCACAGCAAAACTGACAAATGATTCCAATCTCCTCTCTTGCAGATCAGAGGCCTCAAAAAAGGGTGAGCACTTTCGTTACACTTGTCAAAATGTTTAGATTTTCCATCTTTGGGGCATGCAGTAGGATTGCACTTCCTGGCCTCCATGTGCTTTTCAGTGGTTCTTACATGACTAGCTCTGGTCAATGGGTTGTTACTGAAAGTGATATACGCTGATTATGAAGTAGAGAATTCTTCTTGGAAGAATCTTCAAAGGCCTCTTTTTCCCCTCTGCTACATTCTAGCAATGTTCCCTATGGTTGTTTCTCCATCAGCCTGAGTCAGAGTGACAGCAATGGAAATGCAGAGCCGAGTTCAGCCCCCAAAGACCTGAGATGGATGCACAGCGCGAACAGATAGGAAAGTAACCTTTTATGTTTGAAGCCACTGAGATTTCACTGGTTCTTTGTTCCTGCAGCATAATCTATCCTATCCAAATACAACTTGGTTTACTATAATCAACATAGTTTATATCCCTTAAATTGCTCTGACCCATTCTTCAAAGCTTAGAATCTAATTGCTGCTAGCAATTAACATTCCACCAAGAACAAAATAATACAGAGAAAAGCAATCTTGTATTTAATCACTGGAACTATGAACAGAGAAAAAGAACATGCAAAAAGGGAAATACATGCCAGCAAATACAGTAATTCTAACATAAATAAAATTAACAGATAAATTTTCAGGCAATTTCAGGTGGCATGAACAGACTCTCGCCATCCTTCCCTGTAATGGAAATTCATTAAATACAAAGGGAAATTTCTTGAGAAACTAAAATAGCAGACCACACTCAAGATGGCCCACTGAAAATAGACTGTTCTTGAGACAGTGATGGGAATTCCTTAGAGGGAAAGCGAGAGAGAAAGGGAATTCAATAAAGACACCGCATACATGAGTCCTTCTAAAGCTAACATAATAATCTTTATCTGTATAGCACTTTATATTATGTGAAGCTCTTTCATGTGTATCTCCTCATTTGAGCTTCACAGCTACCTTATGAAACAGACAAGGCAGGGAACAGTACCTACAATAAAATGATGAAAAATAATAAACCCAGATAAGTTGTGAATTGTCTAAGATCAATAGAGCTAACACACGACAAAGGTGGGATGAGAACCTATACTTCCTAACCCCTGCTCCGTGCTTTTCAGATGATTATCACATGTACCTCTAATAAAACACATGAACACACTCACTTAATAGAGCTAAAATCATATTGTTAGCTTCCTGAAATCACTTGTGATCTAAGCATAAGCTTTATTTGCATACCAACCATCTGAGCAATAGGTGTAATAGACAACTTTATATTCTGATTGAAGATGAGATTCTTGCAACTAAGATGCTGTATGCTATGCATTAAACATGCCATCCTGTTAATTCATTTCTCAGTTGATGATGGTTCTGGATGTAAATTAGCACTGTGCTTTTTCAGACCCAACAGATGTTTCTGGGTGTTTATTTCTATGATTTTTTTCTCCTTGAGATATTACATGCAGTCATCAGGCATTGCATGTACTAACAGACAACTCTCCTTACAGCAGGGTATGAAGACTAGAACCCAGAGTCCACCAAGCAGGGCTAAGATTCAGAGATGCGACTTGTAATTTTCCTTTTTACATCTATTCTTACATCTATTCTGCATCTTATACCTATCCTAAGTGAAATGTTTTATCCCACTAAAGCAACCTCTAAACTAGAAATATGAAAGACATATAGATGGGTTTTCCTTCCTCCACCAGAGGTCAGGTGGGGAAGTTGTCTACACCTGGGAAGTTGTCTATTCTTAAGAATCAATAAAAGCCTTTAATTCAATTTATGTAATCAGTTTCTGTAGCAATCACTACGGTAGTCCCTAAGATAGTCCTGACATGGAAGAAGCATTGCTGACTTTGTCAATCATTAGGTACTCAAAAATTAACCATATAGCAGGAAAAAAATCCACTCATACAGCACTCAGATGCATAAAGAAAGTGTAGCTTATTCATTGATTCTATAACTGATCTGATAAACCCTCACCCACTTGAGAAGATAAAAGAGACAGAAAAGTTTCTCTAGCTCAATTTGTTCATTTTAAGCCTAATCTAATAATTTAAACTCTTCAAGTTACAGTCTACATAAATTCAGTTTCTAAAATGTGCTTTCCATCTCCCAGCACATCCCCAAGATGACACTCGAGCATTGTGAAAGGGCTTTCATGAATATAAGAAGACATTAAAATGGGGCTCTTTCAATCTATTTAATCTGACACCTCAAAAGATTAAGAATAAAAAAAAATTACAATTATACTTCCACTCCAAAGTCAGGCTCTTGAACCACCAATGCAAGAATTTTGAAGGTGAAGTCCAACAACCCTTAAAGGAGGTTTCATGACCCTTAGTGCAATATCCACCTCTGGCAGAAGTGAGCTGAGATTGAGGAGGGATTGGAAAATGGAAACAACTCCTTTCAGAAGTAGTTGAAGCTCATACAACTCAAAACAAAAAAGAAATTGATTAAAAATGGGCAGAACTGAATATAGACATTTTCCCAAAGACAAAAGACAGGTGGCCTACAGATACATGAAAATATGCTCACCATCACTAATTATCAGAGAAATGCAAATCAAAGCCACAATGAGATATCACCTCACACCGACCAGAATAGCTATCATTGAAAAGATCACAAAGAACAAATGTTGGCAGAGACGTGAAAAAAAGAGAACCCTTGAACACTGTTGGTAGGAAGGTAAGTAGGTGCAGCCAGGGTGGAGAATAGTATGAAGTTTTCTCAAAAAACCTAAAAATCGAATTAAGATATGATCCAGCAATTTCACTCCTGCATATATATCCAAAAAAACCCCACAAAATCGTGAATTTGAAATGATACATGCACCCCTATATTTGTAGCAGCGTTATTTACAATAGCCAAGATATGGAAGCAACCTAAGTGTTCATCAACAGATGAATGGATAAATAATGGATAAATAAGATGTGGTGTGTGCGTGTGTACACACACACAATGGAATACTATTCAGCCACAGAAAAAAATGAAATTTTCCCATTTGAAGCAATGTGGATGGACTTGGACATACAATGTTAGAGAAAGACAAATACTGTATGACATCAGTTGTGTCTGTGTGCATATGTGCACATGTGCTAATACACTTCAGTTGTGTCTGACTCTGTTACCCCCATGAAGTGTAGCCCACTAGGCTCCTCTGTCCATGGCGTTCTCCAGGCAAGAATAGTGAAGTGGGCTGCCATTTCCGTCTCCAGGGGATCTTCCTGACCCAGGGATCGAATCAGTGTCTCTTACATCTCCTGCATTGGAAGGCTGGTTCTTTACCACTTAGTGATACCTGGGAAGCCTGATATCATTTATATGTAGAATCTAAAATATACAACAAACTAGTGAATATAACAATAAAAGAAGCAGACTCACAGATACAGAGAATGAACTAGAGATTACTAGTGGGGACAAATGAGAGGGACAATATAGGGATAGGAGACTAAGAGGTACAAACTGCTCTGTATAAAACAAAGTAAAAGGATATACTGTACAACATGGAGAATATAGTCAATATTTTACAATAACTATAAATGAAGTATAACCTTTCAGTTCAGCTCAGTTGTGTCTGACTCTTTGGGACCCCATGGACTGCAGCACACCAGGCTTCCTTGTCCATCACCAACTCTCAAAGCCTGCTCAAACTCATGTCCGTTGAGTCAGTGAATCACTATATAATACACCTGTAACTTATATAATATTGCACAGCAACTATACTTAAACAAAAAAGAAATCATTTTTGATTTTTAGTAATATTCTTTCTTCTCCCCAAAGGAAAAGGAAGTTGGTGTTTTCCCATTACCTTAATTCAACTGAGAAGGCCCGCAACATTCAGATGGCTTATTTTTTGTGCTCTGCCATTTAGGGGCCACAGGATACTTGTGTCTATTTGGAAATCTAAAGGGCAGGAGTTTGTGGCTGCCTAGCTGTTCTGAGAACAAAGAGAGGATAGTACAGTGACAGTGGTCTACACTCCCAGAATTTGTCTACATAAATGACACAGTGGTATCTTTCTCACCATGTATTTTTTCCTTTTGCTCCTATAACAAATTACCACAAAGTAAGTGGCTTAAAACACCACAAAGTGCAAGTGAAAATCACTCAGTCATGTCCGACTTTTTATGACCCCATTGACTATACAGTCCATGGGATTCTCCAGGCCAGAATACTGGAGTGGGTAGCTGTTCCCTTCTCCAGGGGATCTTTCCAACCCAGAGATCAAACGCAGGAGGATTCTTTACCAGCTGAGCCACCAGGGAAGCCCAAGAATACTGGAGTGGGTAGCTTATCCTTTCTCCAGTGGATTTTCCCAACCCAGGAATTGAACTGGGGTCTCCTGCAATTGCAGCCAAATTCTTTACCAGCTGAGCCACTAGGGAAGCCCTAAAACACAAGCTTCTTACAGTTCTGGTGGTTACAAGACCAAAATGAGTCTTACCAGTGTTAGAAGGACTGGTTCCTTCTGAGGGCTGCAAGGGAAGATCAAGTCCTTATCCTTTTCTGCTTGTAGAGACTGCTGGCATCCCCTGGCTTGTGGCCACAGGACTCAAATTTCTACTTCTACTCTTACATTGCCTTCTCTCCCCTCTGATCTGCTTCCCTCTTATAAATACCCTTGTGATTATATCAGAACTTACTATAACATTACTAGAAATAATCCAGGATAATCTCATCTCAAAATCCTTAATCATACCCACAATGTCCCTACTATCATGTGAGATAACATATTCACAATTTCCAGAGATTCAGACATTGATATCTTTGAAAGACCATTATTTATTCTACCATAGACCAGAAGTGAGCTTTCTTCAATCCTCCATCTCAAAACTGCTTTAACCCTAGAACAATGGGACCTCAGCAGAAAGAGACTGGAGATATATCATCAAAATTAGGAGTGGGTAGGAGTGGGAGACTGTTCTTTAACAGCCATCCAGAAGAGAGACTAACTTTGTTAAAGAATGTGGAGGTAAGAGACCACCAAATAACTAAAGACAACTCAAGAGGAAGGTTTAATACCTGCCAAGCAGATGCATCAAAGTCAAACCACAATAAGGCCTTTCAGGTTAAGACTTTTATTTCTTATTTCTTACTCTTCTACCCACTGTGACCTAAATAGTTCATAAAATGTGGCTCTCACAGTGGGGAAGGTCTAAAGGGAGATGCACAATGAAAAGGAGAAAAGAAGGTATGCCCCCTTTTATCCTACAGTTAAGTCTGAAACAAACCATTCTCAGGGAAGGAACAAGCTTTAACTTCAAATGAAATTCAGAATATTAACCATTACATAGGATTTGACATTTTCATTATTGAAGAGAGACAATTTTGGGGCAAATGGGACCAGGGAACTTGTAATCATCCAGAAGCTTTAGGACCTGCCAAGATTTCATCCAGTGGCAAAGAAAGAACCAAATCACCAAGCAGATTTGAGCAGGCACTGAGGGAGATGGGAAGAAGGCAGGCAATTTATAAATCCACTTCAGTAAGTTCTACTGCACTGTTACATAAGCTTGTAACAGAAGGAAACAGAAGGCAAGCTCACAATCAGTATCAGATTCCTGTAACTGTCCTCCGACTCTGATTCCTTAGGGCTTTGTGGCAATGTGCCTTGTCTGCCTGGCCACTGCTCATCTGTTGGCATTTGCTGCTGAGGCCAGGAGCTGGTGAATTCTAAGTTTTCTATTAGCATGGTCAGGACCTAATGATCCTTGATGCTGATGAGGTTCCACCAAGGCACTCATTAGCACAATGGACACCCAGATGTTTGGCTCAGACTTAACATTTGGTTCTTAGCCAAGGCTAACCATCCCACACTGCTCATCTGGAGAACTACTTAACTCTTGTAACTGAACCCTCTCTGGGAAAATCTCCCAGCAGAATCTCAGCTAACTGATTTCCATATACTCCTACCAGTGGAGTCAACAAGAAACTTCTTTCTAGTTCCACCTCCACAAAAGAATAGAGAGCAGCCCAGGGCCAGGATCACCTATATGATTTAGGAGATAGGAATCCCAGACTACCTTACCTGCCTCCTGAGAAACCTATATGCAGGTCAAGAAGCAACAGGTAGAACTAGACATGGAACAATGGACTGGTTCAAAATTGGGAAAGGAGTATGTCAAGGCTATATATTGTCACCCTGCTTATTTAAATTTATGCAGAGTACATCATGTGAAATGCCGGGCTGGATGAAACACAAGCTGGAATCAAGGTTGTCAGGAGAAATATCAATAACCTCAGATATGCAGATGACAACACCCTTATGGCAGAAAGCAAAGAGGAACTAAAGAGTCTCTTGATGAAGCTGAAAGAGAAGAGTGAAAACGCTGGCTTAAAACTCAACAGTCCCATCACTTCATGGTAAATAGGTGGGGGAAAAGTGGAAACAGGTGACAGATTTTATTTTCTTGGGCTCCAAAATCACTGTGGACAGTGACTGCAGCCATGAAATTAAAAGACACTTGGTCCTTGGGAGAAAAATTATGACAAACATAGAAAGAGTATTAAAAAGCAAAGATAGCACTTTGCCAACAAAAGGCCATCTAGTCAAAGCGATGGTTTTTCCAGTAGTCATGTACAGATGTGAGAGTTAGACCACAAAGAAGGCTGAGTGCCGAAGAATCGATGCTTTTGGACTGTGGTGTTGGAGAAGACTTGAGAGTCCCTTGGACTGCAAGGAGATCAAACCAGTCAATCCTAAAGGAAATCAACCCTGAATATTCACTGGAAGGACTGATACTAAAGCTGAAGCTCTACTATTTTGGTCATCTGATGCGAACAGCTGACTCCTTGGAAGAGACCTTGATGCTGGGAACGATTGAGGGCAGGAGGAGAAGGGAGTGACAGAGGAAAAGATGTTAGATGGCATCACCAACTCAATGGACATGAGTTTGAGCAAACTCTGGGAGATGATGAAGGACAGGAAAGCCTGTTGTGCTGCAGTCCATGGGTTGCAAAGAGTCAGACAAGACTGAGCCACTGAACAAGTGCAAAATGAAAATGTGTGACACCTTTTTAAAGAATTTCAAGGTGAAGAGAACAGACCATTAAGGCAAGTACAAGGCCCTTCTGAGCACAGGGCCCTCTGTGACTTCCCAGGAGAACTAAATTATTTTGGCTAACCAGGCTATGCCACCAGTTTTACATTGGTGTGGCCTTTACCAACCAAGGAAGCAAAAGGCAATGCAACTGCAGGGAAAAGCAAGGAGAAGGCGAGGTTGACGAAATCAGCTGAATATTATTAAATTGTTATCCTCACTTACAAACATCTCAGCTTTAAACTGTACTTACAGCTTTGGGGTTTGCAAAAGGCTTTTATATCTATTCTCTCCTTTGTTCTTCATGGTATCCTTGAACACCAGGTAGGCAGGAGTTTCATTTTACATTTGAGGAATCCAAGCCTAGAGAGGGGAAAGAATTCATCCAAGAATATACAATTAAGAAGAAGTTAAGTTAGAATGATGTATACAATCCCAGTCTGGCATCTCTCCAAATGTTTTCTAAATGACACACCTTTATTATCTTTGTTCATCACCAGAGTAATAACCAGGAATTATTGATTTTCCATCTTTCCATGAAATACAGCCCCATTCAACCCACAGAGGATGCACAAGCATGGCAGAGTTGCTTCCCTTCTTAGCACTGCTCTGCCTCTTTACATCTCCATTCCCCACCACCAACCCCCTGCCTTCCCCCTACACACACACACACACACACAGAGTCAGAGATCAAATCAGAGACTTGGTCAGGTACAGTTCAATTGCCACTCAGCATGGATACTATGAGTCAGAATCAGATATACGAAAAAACACTAGGGCGACCCTAACCAGATACTTTGATGGCTGGAAGTGGAGTACAGAAACGTACTACTAAAGGACTGAGGCCTGAAAATCTCCTATGAGAGGTTTTCTTTTGAGTTTGGCAAATGTCACAGAGTAGTGACATGTTAAGCCATTAAGTTTTTCAGACTTTACTGGGAATATGTTTCCAATTCCTTCCTCAGACCAAGTTTTGTCAGGGTATAGAAAGCAGGTGGGGGTCTCCAAAAACAGGCTAAGGAGAGGGACTATCCAGATGGGACAGGAGAAAAATAATCAGAGAAACCAGGCGATCTACTTTATACATTGAATACTCTCCAGTTCTGCCTGCTGCCTTTCCTTCTTTCATATAGATAGATCTCAAGTGAGAGGAAGACAGAGATTTAAAAAACTAACCTCACTTCTGCTGGGAGAATGTGGTTTAACATACTTCTTCCTCAAAATTAATTCCCTTCTGCCTAAATTAAAAAGAATGCCAGTAATCTTGATACCCCTAAGTCATTAGGGCAATTTTAAGGGCTCTCTGTAGAAGTTCCAGGTTTACTCACATTTGTTAAAAAGGATAAAACTCTGAAAAGGAGCCCCACTTCTGTGGAGATGGAAAAAAGCATTAATAGAGGCTTACAAAATACAAAGTCAAAATTTCACATAAAAGGCTCTCCCCAGGACTAAGTTTCTTAGGAGAAACATATACTTGACAAGAAGAACATTCAGATACTTATCAAGTAATAGGTGCAGTTTGCTCAGATGGTTAGAAAATTAAAACAGTATGGGCCAAGAACATAAACTTTTCGGTTTACAACACAGCATCACTGAATTAACAAAAAACCTGACATCATTAGTATTCCAGAAGCTTCACCAAAAATGTGATATATAGCTAAAACAGGTGAGGGATTTTTTTTAAAGGCTGAAACATTTTATACACATTTCCCTAGAATAACTGTCAGAGTACAAAGCATGTCAGTGTAGAGCTCTTTGAAAATGATGCCAAAAGTCTCTTTCATTGCTGTGTGGCAGCCATGTTTGACTAAATACCACTCTAGCCCCCAGTTTTTTAAAGCAACTAGCACCTACACAATTCCTTTCCCCAGAAACAGTTACCCTTTCTCCTCTCCCGGCACTAATCTGGAGTATCTGCAGTATATAGTTCAGGGATAAAAGCAATATAGCTCTGCAGGTAAAGTCAGTAGCTCGCCAGAGAGAGGCAACTAGGGACAAGCAGATAAGAGAAGTCAGTGTCCTTATCTGCAGCAGGAAGTCTTGTAAAGGCACAGATCTCAGAAAAGTGCCTGAGCCCCACAGTTCCGGCCTTTGAGACCACACAGCCCAAGAACACCTACTACAAAAATAGGCAGGCTCATCCATTCCCATGGTTACAGGCCAAACATCCCCAAAGGAAAACTGACTCATAATTACCAGTGAAACTGAAAAAGGCAATTTGAGAGCTAAGAGTTAAGATGCTCCCCTCAGAAGCTGAGGTCGGCAGCAATAAGGGCCTCTTTTGCCCCTAAGTCTTTGTCCTCCTCTAGAACAGAATCTGAGGACACAGACTAGATGTTATTCATTGCATAGGACCTGAGGCCAAATAGGTAATCAACTGACGACTCTAAAGCCCCCTTGCCAGGTTCCCACAAATCACTTTCACACAGTGAAAGAGAGAGATCTCTACTAGCAGCAGAGTTTGGAGGAAACTTCAGAGTACTTGCCATTCTATTTTCATCTTTGCTTCTGTGAAAAGAAGAAAAGATGCTAAAAGGCTATGGAGGGGACTGTGCTTGGATCCTGTTCCTCTGAGAGCTCCCTGTAATGGTGGCAGGATCTTGGAGGAACACACGTGGTGGTGTCTGAAGAGGCTCCATCATGGGCCCAGGGGCACGAAGAGTTGGCAAAAATCCACAGAGGCCAAAGCAGAAATTCCCTTCAAGGGACTGGGCAGGCTTGGATGAGGAGTCCATCAGTGGTGATTGGTATGAACCAAAGATCAAAGAGCCCTCCCTGCATGTTCTGCTCTGTGCTAGACTCCCAAGACCACTGAACAATGGAGGCAGCACAGGGATAAGATAAAGGACCAATGATAACTGAGACTGAATTTCCAACTAGCCTGATGAATTGGGGGCTCAGAGTAGATGAAACCTGATTTAGAAAAAACATATAAAATACTTCTTGTGCACCTGAGTTTATGAAATTAAAGTCACGCTCACAATACTACCTTGTCTGCTCTCTTGACCTCTGCCAGAGATTCAGACCAACTGAATACCTAAAAAATAGAGGCTCTGTGCCCTCACAAGTTACATAAGATGTTTCATGCATCTTCAGCAGATTCACAGAAAAAAATACTGAGCTCCAAAACACTGTCACTTCAGCCAGGTGAGATCGGCAGCCTGAACAGGGAGGTGCAATGCGGTTCTTAATCTTTACTTTTATGCTTTAGGCTTATAATCACAAATGTCTCACTCAGGTACCAAGGCAGGGGAGCGAGTACAGGGGAGTCCCTAAACTGAGCATTAGAAGAAAACAGCTGGGTTAGCTGAGATTCTCCTGGGGTGGAGCTGATTGTAAAACACCCAGCTCGGGAACAATGCAGAGTTTATACAATTACCTGCATGTTCGCTGCACTCCTGGGTCTGCTGCAGCAATCACAGGCAATCAAATTAACACATGTATCACAGTGTGCACCAGTGAATTCCCAAGTTTTCAGCAGAGTCTGATTAGTATTAACAACATACCAAGGGAAAGAAGGATTAAGGGATAAACTATTCAGTCATTATGCTATGAATTAAATCAGTTCAATGGTGACTAAGCCTTAGTTTAGGTTGTTCCATGTCCAAAATACCCTCCCGCCACACATGGCAATCTCTATCCTTCAAACCCTAGCTCTAGATTTATCTTCTATGTGAATTCTGAACTACTATTGGAGCTCATGTTCTTCAATCAAAGCTTTGTAATAAATACAATATTCTATAAGTCACTAATTACTTCTTCCAGGGTAACTATGATTTTATAAGCTCCTTAATCACAAGATTGGGAACATTTATTTCTTTTGAATCCCCTTAATCAGTGGCTCCTAAACCTACAGATGTCATGGGCAAGCAAAATCTCCACAAAAAGACTCTGGGGATCTGATAGAAGATTGCAGAAATTTTATTTGGCCAAATAAGGACATTTTAAAACCAACTAGCAGATTTCTACTGTGTATAAAGTGAACTAGCTAATAAGAAGCAATAAAGACCAATTTCCCCAAAAAACAACCAGAAAACCTGCCATAAATATTTTTTAAAGTCGATTGTCTGAAAAAGAAAGGAAAAAAAAACCTATTTACAAATGACAAAATTTAAGTCTCTAGGAAGGCATTGGAGAACTAAAATGGTGGCAAAAACTTATAAAGATATTAAAGGAGAAGGAAACCAAGAAAGGTAATCTGGATCTTTCATTCTAGAATAGGCAGCTTAGAGACTAAGAAACTGAACAATAAATTTGAAAATCTGATGAGATTAGAGGGGAACAAATGAAATCCAGAGTCTACTGGGGAGGCAAGGTAAATGCATTAGATTGGGACCACAGGAGTTTCTGTCCTAGGCATAGGATGGACTGGAAAAGACCAGCTCACTCAGAGACTATGCCTACTAGTCACTGAAACTTCATTAAGATGATCCAGGACTGTGAGTTCTCATAACCATTTGTCAGTTTAAAAAAAAGGTAGGAGCCTTTATTTAGGAAGACACGGTCATACTAGGACTCAAATTCTTTCTGTAATATTTTTATGTACAATAAATAAAACGGTGAATTTTATCTCAATAGAAAAATCTAAAACGAATAAAAAGAAAAGAGAGAATAAAGATAGATTATGTTCAATATAGTAATTAAACTTGCTGCTTACCTCAACAGAGACAATACAATCCAGGCGGGGGGAAAAACTGAATGATAATATCAAAGTGCTGAAGGAAAATAACTATTAAACAAAACAAAAATAAAAATTTCACTACCTAGATTCAAATCGAGAGAAACCGTAAAAGGGTATTCTTCAGGAGGAAGAATATTCTTCCTCTTGTGGGGTTTAAAGTATAGAAAGATACACAATTAGAACAGCATATAATTTGAGAAAAGGTTAAAATGGAGTTACTAGCTGGGCTTCCCTAGTGGCTCAGATGGTAAAGAATCTGCCTGTAATTCAGGAGACCTGGTTTTGATACCTGGGTTGGGAAGATCCCCTGGAGAAGGGAATGGCTACCCACACTCCAATATTCTTGCCTGGAGAAGTCTATGGACAGAGGAAGGCTATAGTTTATGGGGTTGTAAAGAGTTGGACATAACTGAGCAACTAACATTTTCACTTTTTTCACTGTGCTTGAAACTTAAAAAAAGCCAGGAATGTGTGCTATAATATCTAGGGTATCCACTAAAATAATAATAAAACAGTATATAGTTACCATGCTATTAGAAGAGGAAAAGATAACTAGTTAATCCAAAAGAAGGCAAAATAAGAAAGGACAAAATGAACTTAGAATGAATGGAAAACATATGAAGAATTTGGCAATATGGATTTAAATGCAAATATAGGTACTAATTATAGTGCATGTAAATGAACAAGATACTCCAATTATACAACTGTTGGACTAAATACAAATACATATGTTTCATATAAGAAATACATCTTAAACATAAGAGTACAGAAAACTGCAAGTATAAAGATAGGAAGGATATGTCATGCACACTCCAAACAGAAGAAAGCTGATGAAGCTAGACTAATAGCCAAACTAAACGTTAAGGCAAGAAGCATTACTAGAGACAGAGTGGGATGTTTTCTAATGATAAAGGGATCAATCCATTAAGAAAATAATTCTAAATTTATATGAACCTAAGAATACATCTTTGAAATATATAAGGAAAAATTATGTAGGATTGAGCATGGAAATAAGCTGGTAAAAAGGTTCAAACTTCTAGTTACAAGATCAGTAAGCACTAGGGATGTAATGAGCAACATGATGGCTATAGTTAACACTGTCGTGTGGTATATTTGACAGTTGTTAAGAGGACAAACCCTACGAGTTCTATTATCAGAAGGAAAATATAGTTTTCTTTTTCCTTTTTCTTTGTATCATTTGAGATAGGATGGCTGTTAACTAAACTTATTGCAGTAATTGTTTCACAATATATGTAAGGCAAGTCATTGTGCTGTACACCTTAAACTTGCACAGGCATACTTCAGAGATATTTCAGGTTTGTTTCCAGACTATTGTAATAAAGCAAATGTTGCAATAAAGCAACTCACACAAATTTTTTGGTTTGCCAGTGCATATAAAAGTTATGTTTACACTATATTGTAGCCTATTAAGTGTGCCATAGCATTGTCTAAAAAAATAATCTATATACTTAAAATACTTTATTGTTAAAAAGTGCAAGCCATCATCTGATATCACAGGATTGCCACAAACCTTCATTTTGTACGTCTGCAAAGCACAAAAAAGCTACGTGCAGTAAAATAAGCTATACTTGCACACTGCTGTCAGTTATATCTCAATAAAAGTTGAAAAAAACTGAAACCACACACACACACACACAAGGAAATATAAACAGACAAATCCACAACCATAGGGAGATTTTAACACAATTACCTAACTGACAGAATAAAGAAGCTATGAATAAAATAATTAACAAATTAGACATAACTGACACACAGAGAACAGTGCACCAAAGTGAAGACAGAATCCTTTGCAAGTATACGAAAAAAAATTATAGTAACATTGACCATAAAGCTTTAAATTACACAGAGCATGTTCTCTGCCCACAGTGGAATTAATATAGAATAACAAAATATCACTTTAAAAATCCCTATATGTTATGAAACTAAGAAATACAGTTCAAAATAACCATGGGTCAAAAAAGAAATCACAATGGAGTTTAAAAAATATCTTGAACTAAGTAATCAAGAAAATTTGATATATAAAGACTTGAGGCTTAGAGGAAATTTTATAATCTTAAATGAATAACTGAGAAAAGAAGGCAAGCTGAAAATCAATGTTATAAGAATTTGCTAACTATGGCCCACAGGCCAGTCATCTGCTTTTGTAAGCAGTCTTTAGGAAAATATAACCACACCCATTTGTTTAAGTATTGCCTATGGCTGCTTTTGTGCTACAACTGAAGAGGTGATTAAGACAATGACTACATGGTTCACAAGCCTAAAATGGAGCTTTTTAAAAAAGGTTGTGGATGTCTTAACTAGGCACTCCTCTCAAGAAGTTAGCAGAAAGCCAAAATGAACAATGAAAATCAAAGAAAAATAAAAATTTTGTTGAAACAGACAAAATTCATAAAAAGTACAACTTGCCAAAACTCACCAAAAAAAATCTAAATAATGTTACAACTATTAAAGGATTTAAATTTGTAATTAACTTCCCACAAAGAAAATTCCAAGCTCAAAGGCCTTTTCTTTTTTAATTAGAGGATAATTACAATATTGTGATGGTTTGCCATACATCAATATGAATTGACCATAGGTATTCATGTGTCCCCTCCATCCTGAGCTCCCGTCCCATCTTCCTCCCCACCCTACCCCTCCAGGTTGTCACAGAGCACCAGCTTTGGGTGCCCTGTGTCATACATCAAACTTGCACTGGTTATCTGTTTTACACATGGTAATGCATATGTTTCAATGCTATTCTCTCAAATCATCCCACCCTTTTTCTCCCACTGATTACAAAAGTCTGTTCTTTACATGTGTCTCTTTTGCTGCCCTGCACGTAGGATCATCTGTACCACCTTTCTAGATTCTATATATATGTGTAAATATATGGTATTTGTCTTTCTCTTTCTGACTTACTTCAGTCTGTATAATAGGCTCCAACTTCATCCACCTCATTAGCACTGACTCAGATGCGCTCCTTTTTATAGCTAAGTAATGATTCCACTGTGTATATGTACCACAACTTCCTTATCCATTCATCTGCCAATGGACATCTAGGTTGCTTCCATGTCCTAGCTATTGTAAATAGGGCTGCAGTGAACACTGGGGTACGTGTGTCTTTTTCAATTCTGGTTTCCTCAGGGTATATGCCCATAGTGGGGTTCCTGGGTCATATGATAGTTTTATTCCAAGATTTTTAAGGAAGCTCCATACTGTTCTCCATATTTTATTGAACACTAAAGGATTCATGAACATAATATATCACCAAATTTAAACTTTAAGTTTTTTAAAAAAACGGAACACTTCTCAATTATTTAATGAAGTCAGCATAATTTTAACTCCAATACCTGACCAAAAATTATGAAAAAGAACATTTATGTGACAATATCATTCACGAACACAGGTGCAAAAACCTAAACAGAAAACTGCAAACTGCATCCCATATTATATAAAAATGACCACAGTGAGTTTATTCCAAGAAGGTTTTTTTTAAAAAAAAAAAACCATTTATTTTCTAACCCAGCAGGATCCTATGGTCTTCCCTGAACAGGCCTTCTTCCCCTATGCCCTCTGCTTTAGCTCCTCTCTGAAGTACCTAGATGATAGTATTTAATGCAAATTTCCTGATTTTTTTTTTGTTTTTGCAGATATGAAAACTCCCCACCAAATGGAAGATGTTACCTACTTGATGATCATGAGCACATAACCCCAGACCTCCTGGAACCTAAGGACTGATAATGTTAACCCTTGTGACATCACCTTGTTCCCTCACCACCAGCCAATCAGAGAACTGTGTATGAGCTGATCATGGACCCTGTGACCCACCCTCCCAAACCTGGCTGTTAAAAGTGTTTTGCCAAAACCCTTTAGGGAGTTCAAGGCTATTTAAGGCAAGAGCCACCTTGTCTCCTGGCATGGCCCTGCAATAAACTTTTCTCTGCTCCAAACTCCAACCTTGCAGTTTACTTGGCCTCACTGTTCTCTGGGCACAGGAACTTGCATTAACAATTCTATAGTGTTATTTACCACATTAACAGAATAAAGGCCAAAACTCAAACAACCAATTTAGTTGATGTGGACAAAGTATTTGATAATACCCAACATCTCCTTTTGGTAAAAACTATTAGTAAATTGGGAACAGCAGTAAAATTTATTTGATAAATGGCATCCACAAAGAAAAACACATAGTTAAAAATCATATGTATATGATAAAGGATAAAGAAACTGTGCTACATAAATACAATGGAATACAACTCAGTCATAAAAAGGAATGCATTTGAGTCAGTTCTAATGAGGTAGATGAACCTAGAGCCTATATACAGAGTGAGTAAGTCAGAAAGAGAAATATAAAATCACATACTGACACATATATATGGAATCTAAAAAGATGGCACTGATGAATTTATTTTCAGGGCAGCAATGGAGAAAAAGACATAGAGAACAGACCTATGGACACAGTCGAGGGGTGGAGAGGGAGAAGGTAAGATGTATGGAGAGAGTAACATGGATATTTACAATACCATATGTAAAATAGATAGTCAATGGGAATTTGCTGTGTGACTCATGGAATGCAAACAGGGGTTCTGTGACAATCTAGAAAGGTAGGATGGGGAAGATCAGAGGGAGGTTCAGGAGGGTGGGGACATGGGTGTACCTATGGCTGATTCTTGTTGCTATATGACAGAAAACCACAAAATTCTATAAAGCAATTATCCTTCAATCAAAAAAAATTTTTTAAATCATATGTAATGGTGAAACAGTGACTATTTGGCCCTTAACTTAAAATCAGATAACCATTTCACTATCAACACTTCAATACAGATCTAAAGGTCCTAATTAGTGAAATGAGGCAGAAAAAAAGTGGAAACAGTAACAGATTTTATTTTCTTGGCCTCCAAAACCACTGTGGACAGTGACTGTAACCATGAAATTAAAAGATGCTTGCTCCTTGGAAGAAAAGCTATGACAAACCTAGACAGCATATTAAAAAGCACAGTTATCACTATGTTGACAAAAGTGTGTATAGTTAAAGCTATGATTTTTCCAGTAGTCATGTATGGATATGAGAGTTGGACCATTAAGAAGGCTGAGCACTGAAGAAGTAATGCTTTTGAACTGTGGTGTTAGAGAAGACTCTTGAGAGTCCCTTGGACTGCAAGGAGATCCAACCAGTCCATCCGAAAGGAAATCAACCCTGAATATTCACTGGAAGGACTAGTGCTGAAGCTCCAATACTTTGGCCACCTGATGTGAAGAGCTGACTCATTGGAAAAGACCCTGATGTTGGGAAAGATTGAGGGCAGGAGGAGAAAGGGGTGACAGAGGATGAGATGGTTGGATGGCATCACCGACTCAAAGAACATGAATTTGAGCAAACTCTGGGAGATAGTGAAGAACAGGAAAGCTTGTTGTGTGCTGCAGTCCATGGGGTTGCAAAGAATTGGACATGATTTAGTGACTGAACAGAGGTCCTAATGAGTGAAATGGACAGGAAAATGTAATACAGGTGTAATTATTAGAAAGAAAAAGCAATACAACCTTTTTCATTGATAACATAACTGTATACATAAAAAATTCTAAGGAACCCACAAAAACTCTTTGAAATATTTTAAATTATTAACTTAAAAAGTCAATAAACAGGACTTCCTCATGGTAGAGTGGTTAAAAATCTGCCTGCCAATGCAGATGACATGGGTGCAATCCCTGGTCCAGGAAAATCCCACATGCTGAAGGGCAACTAAGCCCATGCACCACAACTATTAAGCCAGAGTGCCACAGCTACTGAAATCTGCATGCTCCAGAGCCTGAACTTTGCAGCAAGAGAAGCCACTGCAATGAGAAGTTGATGCACCAGAATGAAGAATAGCCCCTGTAGTCACTGCAACTACAGAAAGCCCACGTGCAGCAAAGAAGACCCAGCACAATCAAAAATAAACAATTTTTAAAAAGTCAATAAATTTTTTTTTTACCCTAGGAACAAGCATACTAGAAAATAAATTCTACATGATTATTTACAGTAATATCAAAATAATAATTTTATAAAACAAATTTAACAAAAGATGTGTATGAAGTACCTACTGAAAACTATAAAATATTAATAAGAGAAATTAAAGGATATATAAAAAGAGTATGGTATTTATCATGCTCATGGATTACAAGACTTCAAAATATTTATTTTCTCCAATTAGAGCTACAGCTTCCAAGTCAGAAGACTTACATTACCTAATTTAAAGACTTGCTCTATTTAAAAATATAATTACAAAGACATGCACCACAACAACTGAGCCCATGCTCTAGGGCCTGCAAGTCACAACTACTGAACAACCCTAGCATAGCTAGAGCCTGTGTTCTGCAGTAAGAAAAGCCATAGATAGGAGAAGCCTGCACGCCATAACTAGGAGTGGCCCCCAATCAGCAACTAAAGAAGGCCTGTGTGCAGCAACAAAGACTCAGAGAAACCAAAAATAAATAAATCAAGAAAAAGAAAACAAACAACATGGAGGAAACTTAAATACATATTTCAGTGAAATAAATCAATCTGAAAAGGCTACATCCAGTATGATTCCAACTATATGACATTCTGGAAAAGGCAAAACTACAGAGACACTCAAAAGATCAGTGGTTGCCAGACATTAGGGAGAAGGGAGAAATGAACTGGCAGAGCACAAAGGATTTTTGCTATGTTTAGTCGCTCAGTCATACCCGACTCTTTGTGACCTCGTGAACTGTATCCCACCAGGCTCCTCTGTCCAAGGGGAATCTCCAGGCTAGAATACTGAAGTGGGTTGCCAAGCCCTCCTCCAGAGGATCTTCCCAACCCAGAGAATGAACCCAGGTCTCCCACATTGCAGGCAGATTCTTTACTTTCTGAGCCACCAGGGAAGCCCATGCTGGCTTTTTAGCATGACACTATTCTGTATGATATTACAATGGAGGACATATGTCATAAATCTGTCAAAATCCATAGACCGTATGACACCAAGAGGGAACCCTAATGTAAACTATGGATTTGGTGTGATGAAGTTATAGGTCATAACAAATTTATTACTTTGGCATAGAATGTGGGTAGTGGAGGAGGCAGTGCATGTGTTGGCAGCAGAGGGTACATTACACTCAATTTTGTTGTAAATCTAAAGCTGCTCTAATATCTATTAAAAAGGGGGTAGGGGAAGAATAACCTTGACTTCTACCTACCTCACATACCACACAAAATTGGGGATTTATGATAGCAGGAGAGGTGGTAATGAGGGGAGTAGTTTCTGTTCCATTTTGCGATCAAAAACTGCTCTAAAAATATAAAGTCTATTGAAAGAAAACGAATATTGACCTCTACATCACAGCATATACAAAATAACTGTTTATACATAATAGAGCCAAGCATGAAAGCTAATACTGGAAAGATTCTAGAAATAAACATAGATGAAAAACTTTATCAATTTGGGTAGGCAGATTTTCCTTACAACACAAAAAAATTAAACATAAAAGAAATACTGAATTCTTCCTCATTAACTTCTTTATCAAAATATACCATTAAATGAGTAATAAGAAAAGGTACCGATGGGGAGAATATGTTTTCAATATATATATATCTAAAAAAAGGACTTGTATTCAGAACTTAGAATTACTACAATAATAGAGACAAACAATCCAATAAAAATGAGCCAAAGAGGTAGACACTTCATAAAATAAGGTATATGAATGTTCAATGAGTACATGAAAAGGTACTCAACACCGTTAACCATCAGAGAAGCTTAAATTAAAACCAAAATGAGCTAATACTTCACAGCCACAAGAATGGCTGAAACGAGGAAGACTGACAACACGAAATATAAGTGAGGCTGTGGAATACTTGATAGAAAGCTCTGATTACTCATCTCTTTGTCCCTTATAACCTGTATTGTACTTGTAAATAGGGGAGTTTTAAGTAAATATTGAAGGGATAGCTGCACTGATGAATAGGAGAGAGAAAATGTTGCAGAGGAGAGCAAAAATGAGATCAACAGGAAAGAAAGAAGGAAAAATTAAGGGTAGAAAAATAAGAAATATGGGAAAAAATTAGAAAAAATTATACCATGTTTAAATTGCACTGCTTAAACAGTAAAATACATTTGGAAAACAAAACAAATATCAAATCAATCCCTCTTTAACAAAATCGAAAAGATTTTTAAAACTTAATTACCAAGAAATGCAGGAAAACCTTTTATGCAAACAACTTGGCAGAATGTGAAACACAAGAAATTCCATATGCTATAAGGGACAAAGACCAACATAAAACTCAACTACCAGTTAAGGCCCTTCCATAATGCTCTTAGTATTGTTTTGATAAACTATCCTTATGAAGTTTTTTGTGTAATAAACATGTTCAGGCATCATGTTTAATGCCTGAGGCCCAAGTTTATTCAGATCTTTTTTTTTTTTTTACCAAATGCCCCCAATTATAATAGGGCACATTATATCAAATGCACCCTTATTATATGTGCAGGATCCAAATCACAGAGGACTCCATTTGGTTTTAAAATATCACATGATTAACAATTTTGTTTTTTTCTAGGTAACTCAAATTATCTAGATTTAAAATGATACATTCATAATATCAAAGTACACTGATCTTTTCACTAAACTGTATCTATGCTGAATGAGACCAGGTATGCTGCACTGTACTCCAGCTCACCGTCAGCAACCTGCCATGGCTTTCCTTTAAACTCCCACCACTGTTTTCATCCTTGTTCATACCTATAGGTGGGCTCTAGAAGTAATCTTGCTACCATGGGTAAGAGGCTGTTGATATAAGCCATGGATACTTGTCTACCCTGTATTTCCATTATATTTTTCTAAATGTTTGAAATCAAGTGAGATCAACAGATAAACATGAAGCATAAGAACACATCATATCCCTAGGGCCTGCCTTCATAAAAAATTTGGGAAGTTGGAGAAATATACCCTCATATTGAATTCATACTGAAAATCCCCCAGATACCCTGTCATTAGAATGTTCCCTTGATTCTCAGGAATCCCCATGGATGGTCACAAGCATGCCATTTTGAGCACTCTGTGCCCAGATCTTTGCTCCTATTCTTCAAATAATAAATGTTTCCATCCACTATTCCCCTATGGTTTCTCCTCTGCTAGATTACATGTTGCTAAAAGGATAAAGAACATTATGCAGAGGCAAAAATAATTAACCAAGTGGTATTTCCCCTTCCAGGAAACATTTTTAAAAGGTTATAAGGGGGCTCTAGAAACAAGCATAACACACATAAGACTACTGTACTGACTATTCCACAAGTCTCTGGTATGGGCTTCCACAATGCTAGTTAATCGCCTCTTAGAACATGTACACTACAAAAGAAGTCCCTTGGACAGAAGGCAGCGTTGTCTACTTCATTCAACATTTCGAGGGCAAAGGAATCATGCTGCCTTCACACTTTTCCCAAAGAAGTAATTCAGCATTCAGAACTGTGTGAAACACCTCTGCATTTGGCACCACCATGTTCAGTAAAGGGTTAACTCTGCAGGCCTGGCTTATTCAAATTCTCCTGCAAATTCCAAAGGTCTTCAGGACTGACCCTTAACAGACTACAGGGAAATATCCTATATACCCTTGGAATATGCTGCCTGATCAGAATGTCTTTGTATATCTGGGGCCTTGGACCACAGCAGACTGAACTTGAACACTGCTTTTTGTGACCCTGGGCCACACTGGAGTTTGATCATGGAGAGGGGGAAGGTGCGGGGGAAGGCTGTGCTGGAGACTGAATGGCTAAGATCAGTCACGTGGAGCTCCATGCCTATGACTGACCCCTAATAAAACCCTGGCCACCAAGGCGCCAATGAGTTTATTGTTTGGCAACAATTTTCATGTGCCATCACACTTTGTTAATGGGAGAATTAAATGTCACCTGGGCAGTTCCACTGGGAGAGGACAAGTGGATGCCTGTGTCCAGTTTCTCCTGGACTCTGCCCTAGATGCCTCTTCCCTTTGCTGATTTTAATTTGTATCCTCTCACAATAATGAACCATAATGAACCATAATGTTGAGTACAGCTTTTCTAAGTTCTATGAGTCCTTCCAGCAAATCATCCAACCAGAGAATTGTCTTGGTGACCCCTGATTCAACTATGTTCTCATACAATTGATAAAATAGTCTTTTGTTGATAAGTGGTGTGCTAGCTTGCTCTTGCACCCTTGAGCTGTCTCTCTCTGCCTATGTCTACTGTCTGTCTGTCTCTCTGTAGATAGATAGATGTTCATTAGATAGGAAATTAATTTACTGCTATAAGCAACCATTTTGACAAACTGCAAGAAAAGACAAGTGTGAAAATGAGAGTTATTTATATTCAGACAAATGGCAGACAAGTCTACACAACAGCCCAAAGGCAAAATATCGGTGCCTCTGGGAGGGAGACAAATTAGCCTGGCATTTTTAATTAAAATTGGGCTGCTTCCTGGAATGCAAAGATTTTTTTTTTCCACTCCTCTCTCACCAAAGACAAGAGCCACATATTTTAAGTATGTTTCTAAAATTAAAAATGCAAGCATGAAATTTGAGGATATATTAAAGTATATTAGTTTACCTTTATTGGGTTTTCCCTGACAGCCTTAGTATAATTTGAATTTTCATAACTAAAATATCCACTCTTACAAAGAAAATCTGAAAGCAGAGAGGTAAATTTTGAACTGATTTTGACTTTCTGGCATTTTTTGTAATACTTACAGCCTATTTTCATTACCCAAAGCTATTACACAATGTTCTAGCCAATGTGGAGGGACAAAGAGAAAAGATAGTATAAAATCCAAGGAGTGAAAAGAGAAAGCAAGAGCAAACACCATGTAATATCTGGAAACTCCTAACTCTCCTTGGGCCTGAGAACACTCTGCCAGCCACCGTAAAATGACACTGATGCAGTCTTATCCTTTCAGGCCTTTCCACCTCCTTCCCCTCAAGCTATCCTAACATCTTTCTTATTCAGACAGAGTCCTACACAGAATGCTTTCCTGATGCCTAGCCAAGATGGTATCATAGGCACCTAAATTTCCTTCTTCCTTACCAAACTTTGCTCGACTTACTTCTTGTTTTTTCATAATCCTGTAGTCTTCCATACGTTTCTGGGTGGTAATAGGCTCATCAGATAGGATACATAGATTCTGGCTCCTAAGCCAGGCAGTATAATTTTACTATCAAGTTCAGCATTTACACTCTATTGCTCCTGTTAGCTCAACTGGTAAAGAATCCACCTGCAATGCAGAAGACCCCAGTTCAATGCCTGGGTCAAAAAGATCCCCTAGAGAAGGGATAGGCTACCCAGTCCAGTATTCTTGGGCTTCCCTGGTGGCTCAGACAGTAAAGAATCTGCCTGCAAGGCGGGAGACCTGGGTTCGATCCCTGGGTTGGGAAGATCCTCTGGAGGAGGGCATGGCAACCCACTCATATTCTTGGAGAATCCCCATGGACAGAGGAGCCTGGCAGGCTACAGTCCATGGGTTCACAAAGAGCTGGACATGACTGAGCGACCAAGCGCAGCACACAGCACGGCACTTTTCCTATAAGTAGAGCCTGCTGGAAGGAGATGAGCAAACTGTTGATCCGAAGCTCCAGTCATCGATGAAGTCAACTATGAAAGAGGTTTGTTTGCCCATTTGAATAACAATTGTCTCATACCTTTAGGTGAGAACTGCCTCACTGAAACCCGGCAACTTCAGCTCAATCTAGAAAACTGGGTATCTATCCTTCCTCTTTAAGATACTGAGGTCTTGTTTGGTCCTAGGAAAAATATTCACCTAAAATTGGATTAGGGAATTCAATCTCTTGTCTGCATGTCTTTTTAGAGTAGCAAAACACATTTTTGCTCATCTACTTTATTTAGGATGTTGACCATTCCACAAGTAGTGAACACTGAATATTTCATAAACTGAGACCAGCAGAGGAACCATTATTTGTATTTAATGTTCTTCTGTCCTACTTTCTGGGCTGTTTCTGACCTAGCTTATATCAAAGACTTTCTACCCTTTCATTCACCATTCAAGTAACACATTTAGTAGTCAGACAACTACCATATGCCAGGCATTGTGCAATTTGCTGAGTTCCATTTCTCCTGCAAACTCTGGTGTTTTTATATGATAGTAGTTTATGATACTTCCCCTCCAAGAAAACACATTTGCACTTTCATAGTGACCTTGAATGCCCTATATCTAGGAAGTAACTCTAATGGTGAATTTATACATGATGATTTACACAGTATTATCCAATACTCTTCAAATCATAATCTATAGGCCATCAACTAGATTCCATACTAGTAACAAAAGGTACCCTTTCAGCCAACATTTCTTTCAAATCACCTCATCAAATAACTATGTTTATACTCACCCTTGAAACTGAAGCTTTCTCTCAAAAGACCCTATCAAGCATGAAGTGTAAAGACCATTTATGCAGGTGACAGTCCATAGGTGATTCAGAACAATCCCTGACCATGTGTACCTTTGCTCTGTTGTGGTACTGATTTCACTGAGTCCTGAAGCTCTCTTTAGATTAAAAGCGACCACTCAGTCATCTCTCCTAGACCTCCAGAATGAAGACTCCATACAGCAATCTTAGAGGAAAACGAGAGAACAACAACTGTTGCTTATAATCCTCACTTTGAATAATCGTGATGAGAGTAAATAATAATTAGCATGCTACACTTAAGAAAAAGGAAAGCTAGGAAGAGAGTAGGTTGTTTTAGAAATAACATCTCTGTAAAATGAGGTATATGTATAGAAACGGGCCTGAAAAGACGTTCACCCAGCTGATGTGATGGTTATTTCTGGATAATAGGATTATTAGTGATTTTTAGAAAGTTTTTGCTCGATTATATTTTCTAATCTTTCTAAAAAACAGTTTGTAATTGAGCTACTTCCAATAAAAAATAATTAAAATCTGTATATGAGTACTGTGGCATCACCAACTGAATGGACATGAGTTTGAGCAAGCTCCAGGAGTTGGTGATCGACAGGGAAGCCTGGCATGTTGCAGTTCATGGGGTCGAAAAGAGTCAGACACAACTGAGCGACTGAACTGAACTAAGGAATACTTAAGGAAGTGGCTTTTAGGATCACAGACATCTAAAAGTAGTAGTTTATTAAGATAGTATAAGCATCTAATACAGAGCCTAACACATAGAAAGTGAAAAATTGTTCATAAAATCAGAGCAAAATGTGTTTTCATTTGTACACAAAAAAATGATTTTAGCATTTCAGCTGCAATGTTTTCACTGTGGAAATATCTATATTTTAAATTAGTAATCTTTGAATTTGACTTGTAATTTGCATATTACCTGATAAACTCTCCTTCTTCCAAATTTATCCCATGTGTAAACTTTGGAAAATGGGCTGGGCTGCAATGGGAAAATCTTGTATTTCATCACATTATCTTCAGTTTAGCAATACTGTTGGAGGCTCCATTCATGAGCATTAGTCTAAATCACCAAAATCTGACCCTAAACTCTCAAACTTTCCCGTGAAAAAATGTTAAGGCTTGGAACATTACTGAAAGAACCTCTGTGAAACCACTAGAAATTCTCTAAATGCATGCTCTTTAAATTTGATCATTACTAACACTCAATCACTTAGAAACTAAAAGATTTTGATCTCAGCAACAGAGTGAGTTTTCTTTGCAGCCATGCATTTTGAAAATATATCCAGATGGACGTGTGACTTTGCAAACCTGCTTAATTGTGATAAAGAGCCATTTCTTTTGGTCACATTCTCGCACTAAGATGCTGACAGAATTCATGAAGGAAATAATAATGATGTATGGCATAAATCCAAAAAGAGTTTCCTTAAAATTTTAATTTATTTTTGGCTGTGCTGGCTCTTCATTTCTGTGCAGGCTTTTCTCTATTGCAGTGAGCAGGGTCTACTCTCCAGTTGCAGTGTGCAGGCTTCTCATTGTGGTGGCTTTTCTCATTGCAGTTCGCAGCCTCTGGAGCACAGGCTCAGTAGTTGTGGTGCATGGGCTTAGTTGCTCCCTGGCATGTAGTAGTTGGGGGTAGTAGTTGGGGCTTTGGGTTCTGACGGGTATTTTTATTAAACAATCTTTTTAAAAAAATTCTTGACATGTAAAAATGCTTTTTGTAAACAGTTTTGACTTCTCTGGTGGTCCAGCAGTTAAGACTCCATGCTTCCATTGCTAGGGGTAGAGGTTCAATCCCTGATTGGGAAACTAAGATCCCACATGGCTCAGAACGGCCAAAAATAAATAGAGAATCAGTTAAAAAATAAAAATACAGTTTGGGTCTTCCTTGGTGGCTCATTGGTAAAGAGCCAATGCAGGAGACACAGCTTCAATCCCTGGTCCAGGACGATCCTACATGCCGTGAAGCAACTAAGCCCAAGCACCACAACATACCACTGTTGATGACTACACCTTGAAGAGGGTCCTCTGGGTACCACCAAGTCAAATGGCTTCTTCTCCGACAAAGTGAGCCAAACTTGAGCTTAAACTACTGCCATTGCTCTGGTTAAGAAAGTCTTGAACAAATCTAGTAGGCTGGGCTTAGGAGAGAAAGAAGCTTCTGGAAGGAAATTCATCCTATAGGAAGAAAGAGACAGATGGGAAAAGACAGAAAACTTGACTTGCAACAAAGTCTTAGCGATCAGAAGGGAGAAGTGATGCCACATTTAGAAAATGACTTACCACTCAACTGTGTCCTTGGCCCACCCAGATGGATACATCTGAGTTCTAAGAAGAGAAATGTGTATATGTTGCAAAATGCTGTTTCAACAAAAAGCTCTAATACTTTGGGAAAGAAGCAGATTATTCTGGAACTCCTCTAATCACTCAGGATAAAATGAGAGAGAAGTCTCTCTGTCACAGAGAGCTGCTTATCTGTTCCACCATCAGTGCTTCCGATTATCAGAGGGGGTGCATTGAGAGGAGCAGCAATATCGTCCAAGGGAAGAATGGCAGCACCCAGCAGGAGACTGCAACTCCCCCTGAGGGGGTCATAGAGCAATGACACGGCCTCTATAGGTTAGGAGAGTACAAGAACAGTGGCAAGTACCACCCCACACAAACAGGACACCACAGCAGCTAACAGAGTGACAGCAGGTGCCGGTAGGAAACTAGCCAGGTAAACCATAGCCCAAAGGAGAAGTGCTCAGCAGAAGCACACAACACAAGCTGTGTGGGTTCACAGGGTTTATCTGGACACGCTGAGAAATAACAGGCAAAGGACAAGGAACAGCAAGATGGGAAGAGCTTGTGTGTATGTGTGGTCAGTCCTGTCTGACCCTTTGCAACCCCATGGGCTCTGTAGCCCGCCAGGCTCCTCTGGTTCATGGGATTTCCCAGGCAAGAATATTGGAGTGGGTTGCCATTTCCTCCTCCAGGGGATCTTTTCTGACCCAGGGATAAAACCTGCATCTTCTGCATTGGCAGGCAGACGCTTTACCAGCTGAGCCACTGGGAAAGCCCTAAGATGGGGAGAAAGCCTTGGCAAAGACTTAGTAGTCTTGTGTAAGTAGGAAGAAGAAAGAGTCTGTGAAATTTAGCACTGTTAATGTTCCTCAGTTTCCTTACCTGCGAAATGAAGGTAATCATATTCCTATGTCTAAGGAATGTTCTAAGAGTTAAATGGAATAATATGAAAAGCATTTAGAATAGTATCCAGCACAAGAAGCAGTATGTTGAAGTTATAACTATTATAAACTCATTCCGCAGTATATTCTGGTTATTTATTCATTCATTCATTCAACCAATGGCTGAACTTTAACTTTAAAACATCCACAAGTCGTTCTCTTAAGTACTACCCAATGTAGATTTCTATGAACTTAGGTATAATGAGCAACTCCAACTAATCTTCAAAGATCCCAGATATAATATGAATCATTTATATTTTTAAAATTTCACTAACAGATAACTCACTTGCACTTTAAAATTATTATCCTTTATAATCAAGTAAATATCACTATAGGTATCATGACTTTCTCTAACATTCAATGTGTATGAATTGCAAGGTTCATCAGCTATTCCCTTATTATTTAGCACTATACTTACAATCACGCTAAATAGATTGCTGTCTGCTTTATACTGACTTGATAAATTAGCTAATCTTATCTTAGGTGTGGAAAACTAATTCAGATATCATTTAGTACATACATACTCTAACATTCTTTTTTCCTTCAAAAGTATTACTTCACTCAAGTAACAAGACTTGCCAAAAAAAGTTCCTCTCTTAGAGTAAGAAATAAAGAAATAAAAGCATTAGGTTCATGAACTCTCAATTGTTTTATGTCATTTCTGAACCCCTATGAGAGAGAAGTGAAAATGATCCTTCAGAAACCCTGAATCTCCTTCACAGGATCAAACGTCTCCTGAGTGTATGTGAGGTTTACTGCAGTAATTTGGAGTGGTAAGACAACCCTCATTAAAACAACTTCCTTACTCTAGAATTTTCTCACATGAAAGATTGACTTTGAGCTGCCCATTACAGTATCTTAAAAGAGAGACCACAGCTGTTTTCACCCATGCTCTAAGCTCCCAGTCTGTGTTTCCTCTCCTCTGTGGCAAACGGAGGAGAGCAACAGAGACAGAAGGGCATGCCAGGTTCCAGTTATGACTACCACTAGGTTCCCTGTGGGTACAAGTGACTGGGTGAAGTTGCCATCCACTGAAATGGGTAGCACTGGGAGACCATCAGGCATTCACACAAGCGTGTAAGTTTGCCTTTTGTGTTTCAGAACCAAGTACACAGGAAATACACGCAGCCATCTGCTTACCCAGGCCAAGACCCTTCTCCTACACTCCCATTCTAGACTATTCCTGGCCCCTTTTTTCTTCTCACCACACTGACAAGTGTTGTTGCTTAGTTGCTCAGTCATGTTCGATCCTTTGTGACCCCATGGACTGTAGTCTGCCAGGCTCCTCTGTCCATGGGATTCTCCAGGCAAGAATACTGGAGTGTGTTGCCATGCCCTCTTCCAGGGAATCTGCCCAACCCAGGGATCAAACCCTGTCTTCTGCATTGCAGGCAGATTCTTTACTGCTGAGCCAACAAGGGAAGTAGAACATTCCAATTCTGTGTCCTATTTCATCAGGAATTTTCTTTCTGGTTTATTCCAGAAACAAATTCTAAGGCATTAATGGAGGCCAAATGGGTTCTTCCATCCATCTTACCACAATTGGGCTATAATACAAACTTACAAAGAATCAACAAACAATAGGAGTTTGGGGTCTTACAGCAAGGGCAGGGAGGAATACATTTTTGTAAAGATGCACATTTCAGTGCCCATCAAATTATAATATACAAGATTCCGGTCTGATTTTAATAAAACATCAAAGGAAACATAAGTAAATTCACATATCCGTCTGCATGGAACTTTCTCCAGTTGTCATCAGGTAGAAATGACAACTCTCTCCCTTGAACTCACATAGGACTTTCTTTTACACTTTTTAATATTTATATCCCATTTGCCTGTGCACATGTATCTCCCATACTGCAAAGTGACTCAATTCCCTCTTGTTCCTTCTCTTCTTTTCCCACTTTTCACACACATGCATGTGCACACACACACACACCACATTCTCACTACTACTGCACTGTGATTTGCAAATAATGTATGTGCAGTCAGTTCAGTCGCTCAGTCGTGTCCGACTCTTTGCAACCCCATGAATCGCAGCAAGCCAGGATTCCCTGGAATGATAAATGTTAGAAGATAGATTTTAAAGCTTTATTTGTACATGGAGAAAGTCTTTCTATTCTGGCCTATGATTAAAAGGCACCACAAGCAATCAAGTTTTGTCTCTCCAGATCACAATCATAATACGCCTCTTCCAAAGCATTGTCTAAACCACATTTGCTTTTATTTATTTTTTTTTGTTTAGCAGATTGAAGAAACTACCTTATGTGCTTTAAAGCTATTGACATTTCATCTAATGCCAAGGTCAAGAGTTCAGATGTCTCAAGATACTATGAGACAAAAGACAAATATAAATTTACAGGTTGGTTTGTAAAAGAACCTTATTAATTTAGACCACAACAATGTGAAATTTGTTATCATTTGAAAAAACAGTTTGGTATCCAAAATAATAACATGAGCAAAATTTCAAGAAACATATTTATACTTTTAACCAACAATTTCAAGGATTTTTGTAAGCAGTGCATTGTTTGCCATTAATAGATATGCAAATAACAGATATGAAAATTATAGATAATTAACTACTCACTAAGGAAGCTTCTGTAAGGAATCCTATTAAGCTATATTGTTTAATATTTCTAATTCTTATTATGTTTTAATTATTTTTGTCTTTCTCCTGCTACTAGAAATCAAGCTTGATGATAATAGGATTTTGTCTATTTTGTTCACTGCTATGTTCTCTGCACTGAGAACAGTGCCTGGCATGCAGAGATGTTTAATAAACAAGCTGCTAAATAAGTAAAAGAATGGATGATATCACTAAGTGTATTTGAAAGTGACAGAATATTTTTAAAACACTGAAATATTACTATTTGAATTCAAATTGTAAACTAATGCAAGAGTCCCCCTGGTGTTCCAATCAGTGCCCCTTATTAACTTTAACTCCAAAGCTTTGTCATTTTGGAAATCATCACTACAAATTAGTAGAGAAATTTTCATTCTACAAAGCCTCAAGGGTAGAATCACTTTTAGAATTGCAATATAAATTCAGAGACATATAAAGAATTTAATTTCCTTGGTTTGACTGCTCTGTTTTCAGCTATTCCAACCAGCTCATTGACCAAAATAATATACAGCTGATCTATAAAGTAGATAAACCACAGCATGCCATGTATTAGGAAGACATTTTGTGCAAATTTCTTTTAAGACTGAATTGGTCATAAAGTCTTAAGCATCTTTTTCCCGCCTCTATCATCTTCCCTCCTATACCACCTATAACCTATTCCAAGCATTTCTGAAAATTAGTGTTCAGTTTCCATGTACTTCACTCAAGCAAACAGGCTAAGAAACTTGGTGCTTAAAGAGCACCGTTTTTAAAGAACAAAACAATTATACCTAATCCCGTCTGCAAACAGAAAGAGGCTTCAATGTTGAAAGCATGTGTTCTATCTCCACCAGCTCAGAAACTGCAGCGTTCTTATTGGCATTCGTTTACTGTATTCTTTGATCATTTCTGACACCACTATTACCAACCTTGTCTATACTAATATCATTTTATGACTTATAAGTAATACAGCAGAAGCAGAGATAAACAGCCAGCAAGTGGAATGGCTTGGCTTTCACAGTTGCACCAGATCTTGCTACTGGTTTTTGCCTAATCTGTCTCCTCCATCTCACCCTAGATCAGAATACTTTCACATGCCTTGCAACAAAATAATCTGAAAATGTTTAAAACATTTCTCTGTGAGCCCTCAAAAGAACCAGACCCTTATTATTCCCAAATGAGCCTGGAAATCCACATTCTGCCTCAGTGTCTTGACAAGAAGAGCAGATCAAACATAAAACATGTTGAGAGTGTTTGAGGGGCCAATGGTGGTGGTTGTGGTTTACGCACCCAAAACAGAATCACATAAGCTCCCTTACACAACCGGTAGGCCAGTGACATTCAAATTCATCTTTTTTCATTAGCAGCAAAATACACACTTTCCCCTCACCCTAATCAGGAAAAAAAAAAAAAATCTTACACGGCAATTTGGTCCAGAAAACATATAGAGTAGCTCTCCTTGAATCAAGCACAGAAGACCAGGACACCACCAGCTTGAGAGTCTGTGAGGTCAAGCCTCAATCAGCAGGAAACCTGGCCCAGAGGCAGAGCAAAGCAATAAAGGCCAAGAGATCAGGCAAGAGACTGAGAAATAAGGGCTAAGACTTCGGCTATAAGGGCCTAAATTAGTTGTAAAATAAGGGCTAAGACTTAGTTCCAGTCAGAGGGATGTTGAATGAGTAACAAGAGAGAAGGTACAGATCTAGAACCAGATGGTGAATCACGAGTTGCCGGCTGCCTTCCCATAACTGCTACCTCCAAGGCCACACGTTCAGACTGAGCTTGCTGAGCATAATGCTCACTATTCTGCTGTAACTGTAGTGACTGACTCAGGAATGTGGATCAGCTATAAGGAGTGGGGTTAAAAATACCCAGCAGTGTGTCAGATGCTTAGGTTAACATGCTCCCCGAGGAGACTGGCAACCTAGCCTCACCTCCACAACTGGCACTAAAGGGCTACAGGCAGGCTGGTGTGAGCACCAAACTGTCCTTTCCGGTGCAGGAATAGATTCCCACACAGGCAGACAGGGGACACTGCGACTGGGCTCTATCCCACCGCAATGAAGGGACTATCTCAATCTGTAAAGTGAGTCCCATGAATTGTTTAGCTTCCCAGTGCATACAAAAGTTATGTTTACGCTATCCTATTAAATGGTCAAGAGCATTATGGCTAAACAAAAAATGTACATGCCTTGGTGTCCAACTCTTAGCGACCCCATGGACTGCAGCCTACCAGGCTCCTCCGTCCATGGGATTTTCCAGGCAAGGGTACTGGAGTGGGGTGCCATTGCCTTCTCCGAATTAAAAAATACTTTATTGCTAAAAAATTCCAACCATCATCTGAGACTTCAGTGAGTCACAATTATTTTGGGGTAGCAAAATCAAAGATCGATGATGAAAGGTCATTGTAACAATTATACTAATAAGAGAAAAGTTTGAAATATTCTGAGAATTACCAACATGTAACACAGACACACAGAGGAAGCAAGTGCTGTCAGGAAAATGCTGCCGATAGACCTGCTTAAGTCAGGGTGGGTGCAAACCTTCGATGTGTTAAAAAATGCAATATCTGCAAAGCACAATAAAATGAGGTACAGTTGCAAATTGGGAAAGGAGTACGTCAAGGCTGTATATTGTCACTCTGCTTATTTAACTTATATGCAGAGTGAGAGTGAAAGTGAAGTCGCTCAGTCGTGTCCAACTCTTTGCGATCCCATGGACTGTAGCCCACCAAGCTCCTCTGTCCATGGGATTCTCCAGGCAAGAGTACTGGAGTGGGGTGCCATTTCCTTCTCCAGGGGATCTTCCTGACTCAGGGATTGAACCCAGGTCTCTCGCATTGCAGGCAGATGCTTTAACCTCTGAGCCACCAGAGTACATCATGTGAAATGCTGGGCTGAATGAAGCACAAGCTGTAATGAAGATTGCCAGGAGAAATATCAATAACCTCAGATATGCAGATGACACCACCCTTATGGCAGAAAGCAAAGAGGAACTGAACAGCCTCTAGATAAAAGTGAAAGAGGAGACTGAAAAAGCTGGCTTAAAACTCAACATTCAGAAAACTAAGATCATGGCATCCAGTTCCATCACTTCATGGCAAATAGATGGGGAAACAGTGGGAACAGTGACAGACTTTATTTTGGGGGCTCCAAAATCACTGCACATGGTGGCTGCAGCCATGAAATTAAAACATGCTTGCTCATTGGAAGAAAAGCTATGACCAACCTAGACAGCATATTAAAAAGCAAAGACATTACTTTGCTGACAAAGGTCTGTCTAGTCAAAGTTATGGTTTTTCCAGTAGTCATGTATGGATGTGAGAGTTGGACTATAATGAAAGCTGAGTGCTGAAGAATTGATGCGTTTGAATTGTGGTGTTAGAGAAGACTCTTGAGAGTCCCTTGGATGGTAAGGAGATCCAACCAGTCCATCCTAAAGGAAATTAGTCCTCAATATTCATTGAAAGGACTGATGTTGACGCTCTAATACTTTGGCTTTGGCCACCTGATGCAAAGGACTGACTCACTGGAAAAGAGCCTGATGCTGGGAAAGACTGACATCAGGAGGAGAAGGGGTCGAGAGAGGATGAGATGGTTGGATGGCATCACTGACTTGATGGACATGAGTTTGAGCAAGTTCTGGGAGTTGATGATGGACAGGGAAACCTAGCGTGCTACAGTCTATGGGGTCACAAAGAGTTGGACACAACAGAGCGACTGAACTGACAGACAGTATGTATGTTTGTGTATTTACTCTAATTGAGTCCAACAAAAAGTTTTTTGCAAAAGGATGCCCAAGATTAGGATATGGTGTCAGATCCTGGAACAGACAAACTACCTGGTCCCTGACGAGTGTTAAACTGCAATTATGGCCCTCATAGGATTTCGACATGTAGTTTAAAAAGGTGCGTTCCAATCAACTGTAACTAGCTCCAGATTATTCTATGACTAGGACTGCAATTCCTTACATATGGCAGCCTGAGTCACACTAAAGAGAATGCCAAAAAAAAAAAAAACAGCCAAGAAAACAAGTTAAGTAGGTTGTTACATCCTTGGGAAATGATTTTTTAAAAATCAGTTAATAGGCAAGAGAAAGGAAATGAGCGTGTATGACTGTGCAAGTGTGAGTGAATGTGAGAAAGACAGAGGTGTTGAGCAAATTGTGATCTGCCTCTTGAAACATAAGAAAAGATATTTCTGCCCCTGCCAGGATGGGAAACTTTGAACAAGTCTTTTCTTCCTTTGGGGCCTCATCTAACTCAAAGCGAAAACGATGGCTTCAATGTGAATGGTCTGTGAGGTCTCTTACAGCTCTCATAGTCTTTGGTTCTCTAACTCCTTTTGAAAATCTAGCACTAGATTTCAGCTATGGGTGCAAAGACCACAGAGGGACTAAGTCTTGCTTTCCTTGTATCTTTACTTCATCTTCTAATTATATCTTCATTTTCCATTTGTCATAACAGTAATGTATGTACCCTCCCACCAGGCAATCTCTGCCTCATTTCCTGGCAATAAAGAATAATTTCTTTTATTCTACACTAAGGGCTACAGGAAGCTTTGAATCCATCCCCACACCTTTCTTGTAAAGCTCTTTCTAAGGAGAATGGGCAGGGAGTGGCGATTGCTGGCCAGTGTTGTGAAGGACACCATCCAGTTATCACCTGCCAGTTACCCTCAAAGGATCCCCCAGGACCCTGGGATAAGGTGGAAGATGACTGGCTATTCAGATATAGAAGAGAACTGGGGACAAGAATAAATGGTGGAATATGTGCAGAGGAAAGGAGACAGTATTGTACACAAATCACTCCGTATCTCTGGATCCCAGGACTTCACAGTTAGTCCCAACAAGCTGTATACCAAATGTGGGGAATGCAGCAAGAGAGATCCGCCCAGTTGGAAAGAATATCTTATCACTGATGTTGTTTAGCATTTTTGTTGTATGGTGATAAAATGCAGATCAACTTTAGTTTCATTATTGTTTCTGAATCCTCTACAGACAGTGCCAATGGGAAGTTGATCTGAGAAAACGGAATGTAAAGGAAACATCCCTGTATTGAAAAGACCTGAGTGCTAATAATAAGGGTCACTAAGCATCTGGTAGGCTGAATAATTGTCTTCCAAAGATATCCAGGTCCTCACGCACGGAACCTGCTAATGTTACCTTATATGATAAAAGGGGCTTTGTGGGTATAACTAAGTTATGGGTCTTGTGATAAGGTTATTCTGGATTATCCTGAGATGAAGTGAGATGTGCAATTGCACTCACTTCCCACGCTAGCAAAATAACGTTCAAAATTCTCCAAGGCAGGCTTCAACAGTACTTGAACTGATAGCTTCCAGATGTTCAAGCTGGATTTAGAAAAGGCAGAGGAACTAGAGATCAAATTGCTGACACCCGTTGGATCATAGAAAAAGTAAAAGAATTCCAGAAAAATGTCTACTTTTGCTTCCTTGAATACATTAGAGCCTTTGACTGTGTGGATCACAACAAACTGTGAAAAATTCTTCAACAGATGGGCATACCAGATCACCTTACCTGCCTCCTGAGAAACCTGTATGCAGGTCAAGAAGCAACAGCTAGAACTGGACATGGAAGAACAGACTGGTTCCAAATTGGGAAAGGAGTATGTCAAGGCTGTATATTGTCACCCACCTTATTCAATTTATATGCCGAGTACATCATGTGAAAAGCTGGGCTGGATAAATACAAGCTGGAATCAAGATTGCCAGGAAAAATATCAATAACCTCAGGTATGCAGATGATAACACCCTTATGGCAGAAAGCAAAGAGGAGCTGAAGAGCCTCTTTAAAGTGAAAGAGGAGAGTGAAAAAGCTGGCTTAAAACTCAACATTCAAAAAACGAAGATCATAGCATCCCACCCCATCACTTCACGGCCAATAGAAGGGAAACAATGGAAACAGTGAGAGACTTTTATCTTCTTGGGCTCCAAAATCACTGCAGATGGTGACTGCAGCCATAAAATTAAAAGACGCTTGCTCCTTGGAAGAAAAGCTATGAAAAACCTTGACAGCATATTAAGAAGCAGAAACATTACTTTGCTGACAAACGTCCATATAGTCAAAGCTATGGTTTTTCAGGTGGTCACATATGGATGAGAGAGTTGGACCATAAAGAAAGCTGAGACCTGAAGAATTGATACTTTTGAACTGTGGTATTGGAAGAGACTCTTGAGAGTCCCTTGAACTGCAAGGAGATCAAACCAGTCAATCCTCAAGGAAATCGATCCTGAATATTTATTGGAAGGACTGATGCTGAAACTCCAATACTTTGACCATCTGATATGAAGGACTCATTGGAAAAGATCCTGATGCTGGGAAAAATTGAAGGCAGGAGGAGAAGGGGACGAGAGAGGATGACATGATTCGATGGCATCACTGACTAATGGACATGAGTTTGAGCAAGCTCCAGCAGTTGGTAATGGACAGGGAAGCCTGGCATGCTGCAGTCTATGGGGTCACAAAGAGTCAGACATGAGAGTCACTGAACTGACTGACTGGCCTTGAGAAGGGCCCTAAGTTCAATTCAGTTCAGTTCAGTCACTCAGTCATGTCCGACTCTTTGTGACCCCATGAATCGCAGCACGCCAGGCCTCCCTGTCCATCACCAACTCCAGGAGTTCACTCAGACTCACGTCCATCGAGTCAGTGATGCCATCCAGCCATCTCATCCTCTGTCGTCCCCTTCTCCTCCTGCCCCCAATCCCTCCCAGCATCAGAGTCTTTTCCAATGAAAGGGCCCTAAATGCTGTCACAAATATCTTTAGCTAATCGACCAGCAATGACCGGCTTCTACCTTTCAACAGATTTTATCAAATTGTTTGTACACTGAGGTATCTTATAACTAGGTGTTATGGACTAAATATCTGTGTTCCGCCAGAATTTTAGGTTGAAATCCTAACGCCCACCATGATAGTATTAGGAAATGGGGCTCTAGGGAAGTGATTAGTTCATGAGGATGGAGCTCTCATGAATAAGATTAGTACTCTTATAAAAGGCCCACAGAGCTCTCAGCACCCCTCTACCACTGTGAAGGCACAGCAAGAAGAACCAGGGAGCAGGCCCTCACCAAGACCCCCAACTATGGTGACCCCTTGATATCAGCCTTCCAGCTTCCAGAACCACAAGAAATACATTTCTGTTGTTTAAGCATCCATATCATGGTATTATTTTATAGCAGCCCAAACTGACTCAGACATTAGGTTAATAGCTTCCAGTTGTTTTCAGAAAATATGAGAACCCCCCCTTTACCATCAGACATTTTCTCAGACCTCCACACGACAACAGCTATACTTCACTACTGATGGTCGAGAAAACATAGTGGCAATAGTAACTGAATCCCAGGATACATACATTCAAAATGTTACATACATGTGCAAGTAATATATTTATCCAGTTTTTCACAAGATTTTTCTGAAGTTCTTAAAATAAATTTATCCCTCCCCACTCTTGAGGCCGTTGTCAAGTGGGCATTTTGTCTCTTTTTTCCTCCTACTTCCTTGTCCTGATATGGCCACCAAGCCTCCTCCTCAAACATGGTTGCTATGTGACCAGAATTCAACGCTCTGACTAATCAGATCTGTTGTTACTTTGCTGTTGGTTTATCCAGTTTCTCTCCCTTACACTATTCTCACATGTGAAACCTAGGACAAAATCTCCCTGTAAAATTCCGAGTCTGTCCTCCAGCTCTGCTTCAGTTATCCCATTTCAGTTCTCTCAACTCTTCCTTGAACCCCAGTTCTGATGTCCCATGTCCCCCACTCCATGGCTAACCTATATGATGGAAATGAGGGAAGGGTATCAATATGGCCTCTCTGAGGAGACTCCCTTTGAACTGCATCTTGAGAAATGAGCAGGAGTTTCACTGGCAAGGTTAAGGGAAAAAGCATTTCAAATGAGGCAAAACTATAGAAAGTGTTGAACAGTAGTTCGAAATGAAGCATGTGTTAAACATGCAGATTTCTGGACCCCGCCTCCAGAGATTCTGACTCATAAGTCTAGGGTGGGTAGTCTAGGGTACATGTTCAACATATGCCCCATATAGTTCTGATAGTGGTGGTTTACACATTGTACTTTAAGAAACAATGACCTAGAAACAGGCTTAGTAAGTCAAATATAATTTGTTCATCTGTAGAACTGTGCAGGGAAATTCTGCTGAGGGTCAACGGTAATAGCTATGGCTCATCTGAAGAAAGTGCCTCATGTACACATTGAGATATTAATACATCCCTGATCCCTTGGTATTGCTGACTAATGGCACGCTGAACAAAGCTTGCCTAAGAGGGAGCTAGTTCTTCCTTTACATATCTTTCTAACTTCATTAAAGCCAAAATTTTCAAGTATACATAAGCATTGTTGATTTTTGCCCTGCAAATCACAAGACAGAAGATGCTTCTTTTGTATACCTAACCACCATTGTGTCAAAATTTCATGACACCTCATATTTTAAGATGGCACTTCATGGCTTTTGGTCTCAGAGCTCTTGGCACCTGCATAAAAGCAGTTTCTGCACATACTCAAAATGCACATGTACACGAGAGATGGAGTAATGAGGTGAGGGTAATGAAATTTACATATATGAGCAAATGTGTAAGCCTGATGGTTAACTTTCTATGTTAAGGTATGAAGTTCATGAGGCCAAGGTTATAAGTTTAATCTATATATGAATCAGATAACTGTTCTCCATCACTTAACAGACCCTACCCTTTCCCAAGTCACCAATGAACAAATATAACTGGGCTAGGCATAAGTGCACGGCTAGCTCTGTGTAAGATATTCCACCTATGTGAAAATAACAAAGATGCAGAGAACATGTTTAATAAAAAGAATGGGTTAGGATTACTTCCTTTTTTTTCAAATAAAGTAGAACCAGACCTTTATCTTAGAGAATTCAAACATGGTTTTATGTGCCACCTTTTGTAGTAATATATTTAGATAAGTATGCTAAAGCATCCTTCTAACTGAGAGTCAAGTAGGGAGAAAAAAATGTAGTTAGTGGTGCTTTGTAGATGGATGTAAAATGGAGGAGAGCATGCTATCAAGGTAGCTTCACAATGCAAGAAGTGGATAAACAATTTGATTTGTCCATCATACCTCAATAAAAACAAAATGCAATAGTTGGTTTTATTGTCTAAAGGGAAATATATTTTTCACATGATCCTTTGGGCTTCTGAATTCTTCGCTGATTTCCACCCAAGAGCATACAAGACATTATAAATCCCATCAAGATAAAGGTCTAAGTAGCTGTCTTCTGTTTGAATGGTCACTGGCATAACTCAAGCAGGCGTAGGCCCAAGGCATGCTGGGGCCTTGCCAAGAAGGCATCTATGTGAATTGGGAAGATGGTAAGACTAGTCTGTATAGAGACTGGGAAACTGGCCCCAAAGGCCAGTTTAGGAGAGAGCAAGTCAGTCTCCCACAGGTATGATGGTTTCCGTCTTAAACCTGAAAACAGTCAGTATTGGTCTATTAACCAATAAGGTCCGTGACTGAGTCAGTAAACAATCCAAGAAGTAATCACTTAGTCAGTAGTCAGATTCTAACTGATTCATATAGAACAAGTGCCCAAACCAGCAGCTAACCAAAAGAGCACAGTTTCTAACCACACAAGAAGGTACCAACAGGATGCTTTAGAGTAACAGTGTTACTGAGTTAACTGAGTCAGGGTTACTGATAGGATCCTATTCTAGATACTCCTGGGGGATGATAATGACAAGATGGAGACCTAGGCTAGACCTCTGAAATTACTGCCTCCAGAGAAGTTAATACAAGTAATGAACACTGCACAATGCTTGGCACAGAGTAAGTCCACAATAAGTGCTAGTTATTATAATAATTACTTAAAAAACTGTGACAGAACTTCTGGGTTACCCTTGCCTTCCACTAGGCCAATTCTGAAAGCCATTTATTTTCCTCAGCCCTTTCTTGCTGTGACTTAAAGATCATGTAGTTCAGAGTTCGCAAGTCTACCATGTCTGGAGATAAAGAATTACACAGTTTCAAATGGTCAGACTGAGGCTGACAAATGCCGTATTGCATGACAGTTAAGATAATGAGCTCTGAGATCAAGCCATCTGGATTTAAATTCTAACTTGTCCAAACTATGTAGCCTCAGGCAATCTGCTTACTTTACTGTGCCTCTAGTTGGCCCTCCATAAAATTAGCATGACAAAAATCTCATTGAGTTATTCTAAAAATTAAACTGACATAATACATGTAAAGTGCTTAACATGGTACCCAGCACATAGTAAGTACTCAGTAACTGTTAGCAATTGTGATTTGTGATTGTTGCTTCTTTTTTCATTCAGAACTGGCTCAGGAGGCATGACTAAATCTGTACTTTTGGATACATGTGGGCTTACCTGGGAAAAGCTGAGGAAGAGGGACAATGAAGGAAACGGATTAAGAGTTACTAATGATATGCTAACAGCCGATAGTGACTTGAGTGCCCCAAGAGGATATATTTAAAGTTTAATAAGGCTTAAGGTCCCTTAACCTGAAGCAATGAAGGTTCGAAATACCATGGCACATATAAGGGGTGGGGAGACTTGATGGTAATCCAGGACTTCTAAGCTCCCCTCACTTCACAGCAGGAAGGCAGCTACTTGCCCCACATAGGCATGAGGCCAGTGGAAAGTCAGACCAGAGAGACTGCTTATGGATCTCCTCACACTGTAAGAGTGTTTCAAGCTGGTTTGGGTAGGGAAGATCTTTTTCATTTATGTTACCAATTTTTTCATTGCAGTGCTTTATTCAACACTTACCCCCAAACCAGCTAAAATGGCAGTTATTACATTGGGCTTAATGAATAGGAAACTAACGAATATAACTGAGGTGATCAGCCAGAATGAATCACCGGTTTAGGAAGGAATGCCAGCTCAGCAAGGGCACTGCTCACCTGCAGGCATGGGCCCCAAACTGCACCTTCCAGCACCAATAGAGTTTATGGGAGAGGGGAAATCACCCCAGTGGTGCCTAAGTAGCCACTCTTTGCTCTCCTATGCCCTCTCAAGCCCTGCCCTTTTCACTCTCAGGGTGACTTCTACAAAGAGTAGAATATTTACATTAGGGAAGGCAAGAGAGCACCTAAGAGCCTGCACTCTGGAGTCCCCTCAACTGGGCATGAATCCTAGCTCTTCTTTGACTAGCTGTGCAGGATTAAGCAGAGTACACAACATTGATGGGCTTCAGAGTCCTCACCTAAACTAGGGGTCAACTTGGTAACTATCCCATAGGTCGACTATAAGGATTTGATGAGATTATTTCATTCAACCAATGTTTAGGGCATGTCTACTTTACAGCTGGCTAAGACTGTGCTAGGTGCTACAGACACACAGAGGAAAAACTAGACATGGTTTCTGCCCCATGGAACTTCCAATCACAAAGGGGAGACCACAGTGCCCCTTCTATGCTATCACCGGACTTCCTGTTTACCGCAAGGCAGTAGCAGCTGATGGTTGGATATGTTTTACAGCTAGAAACTAGGCCTCTTTGCCCACCTTTAACCCAAACAATACTATCTGCCCGAGACCGTATTTCTGAAAATGTGCCCTCTTTCCAGGCTGCTTCATTTTTGTGTGCTGCCTACTAGGACACATTTGCTGGTTTTATTCACTCACTGAAAGAGATGGGAATACCAGACAACCTGACCTGCCTCTTGAGAAACCTGTATGCAAGCCAGGAAGCAACAGTTAGAACTGGACGTGGAACAACAGACTGGTTCCAAACAGGAAAAGGAGTACGTCAAGGCTGTATATTGTCACCCTCTTATTTAACTTATATGCAGACTACATCATGAGAAATGCTGGGCTGGAGGAAGCACAAGCTGGAATCAAGATTGCCAGGAGAAATATCAATAACATCAGGTATGCAGATGACACCACCCTTATATCAGAAAGTGAAGAAGAACTAAAGAGCCTCTTGATGAAAGTGAAAGAGGAGAGTGAAACAGTTGGCTTAAAGCTCAGCATTCAGAAAACTAAGATCATGGCATCCAGTCCCATCGCTTCATGGCAAATGGATGGGCAAACAGTGTCAGACTTTATTTACGGGGGCTCCAAAATCACTGCAGATGGTGATTGCAGCCATGAAATTAAAAGATGCTTACTCCTTGGAAGGAAAGTTATGACCAACCTAGACATCATATTAAAAAGCAGAGACACAGAGGGAGAGGGAGAGGGTGGGATGATTTGGGAGAATGGCATTCTAACATGTATACTATCATGTAAGAATTGAATCGCCAGTCTATGTCTGACGCAGGATACAGCATGCTTGGGGCTGGTGCATGGGGATGACCCAGAGAGATGTTATGGGGAGGGAGGTGGGAGGGGGGTTCATGTTTGGGAACGCATGTAAGAATTAAAGATTTTAAAATTTAAAAAATAAAAAACTAAAAAAAAAATAAAAATAAAAAGCAGAGACATTACTTTGTCAACAAAGCTCCATCTAGTCAAGGCTATGGTTTTTCCAGTAGTCATGTATGGATGTGAGAGTTGGGACTATAGAGAAAGCTGAGCATTGAAGAATTGATGCTTTTGAACTGTGGTGTTGGAAAAGACTCTTGAGAGTCCCTTGGACTGCAAGGAGATCCAATCAGTCCTGGGTGTTCATTGGAAGGACTGATGCTGAAGCTGAATGAAACTCCAATACTTTGGCCACCTGATGCGAAGAGTTGACTCATTTGAAAAGACCCTGATGCTGGGAAAGATTGAGGGCAGGAGGAGAAGGGGACGACAGAGGATGAGATGATTGGATGGCATCACCAACTCAATGGACATGGGTTTTGGTGGACTTGAGAGTTGGTGATGGACAGGGAGACCTGGCATGCTGCGGTTCATGGGGTCACAAAGAGTTGGACATGAACTGAACACTATACATTGGTGGAAATAGAAAAAGGTAATTGTGTCTTGAACAGTGAGGGAGATGCTAGAGTGGAGGGAGAACAAAGTGGACAGCTCTGTTAAGAGCAATGTTGGACCCTTTAGAAGACATGAAGGATTATATATTTTGTATCAAGTACAACTGAAAACCATTGAAGAGTTTTAGGTACTACAACAAGACACTTTTATGTTTGCAAAAGATCCTCCTTTTTCATCATTTTATAATAAAAAATTTCAAAATGACCCCAGAAATCAAAAAACTTTTATAGTAAGCACCCCCATATTACCCACTAGGAGTCTATAATACATTTATTAGACTTGCTTTATCACCTGTGTATCCACCTAGTCATCCTTCAATGAATCCAGTATACCTTATTTTCACATGCATCACAAAGTAAGTTATAATCATCAATACTTTGAAAATTTCATCCTAAATACTTCACCATGCATATCACTAATTGGAGTTCAATATTTATTTCTTTCCCCCAAATGATTGCTTTTAGAAATCTGACTGCAGAATAGCAGTTACCTCAAAAGGAAGCTCAAAGAAGCTTTCTGAGGTGCAAAACAGTGTACATTTTGATCTAGGGAATAGTTACAAGAGTATATACATATTTAAAATTCATTGAGTTATACACTTGAGACTAATGCACTTTGTACATATTACTAGCTGTATGTCATGTCTCATTTTAAAAAGTAAAAGTAAAAAGATCTGTCCAAGGTATAGGTACAGATTAGAAGGGAACAAGTATGTGACAGATGAGACCAGTTAGAAAGCTATTATAATCTCCAGAGAAAATGACAATAGCTTCTACTATGATGGTGATATTGAAAAAGGAAATAGACAGATGTATTATATATTTTGGAGAAAAGTATCAGAATTTGCTGAGGTTCTGAATGCAGGATGCACTTGAATAGTTGGTGGTGCCATGTAGTAACAAGATAAACAGAGGGAAAAGCAGAATGGGACTGAGGTGACAGAACCTGTAGGAGGCACAATTCAGTTTTGAAACCTTTTGGTTTCAGTTGCCTCTGGAATATCCAAATGCCCATTTCAAACTTTCATGTTAGATATATAGGTCTAGCACTCAGAAGAGGTCTGGAGGAAAGAGGAATTTGGGAGTCATTAGCACATGGTATAGATGGTATAGATGGTATTTGAAGACAAGATAATGGATGAGATACTTAGGAAGAAAATGCAGCATGGGGGGAAATGAGACTACAGACAATTCATGTAAAGCACTTAGCAAACATGCTGCACATAGTAAGAAATCAATGATCAGTAGCTGCTCTTATTATTACTCCTCATCATCATCATGATTAGACCTAACACAAGAAAAAATGATAGCGCTTAATAGGCAGGAAACATACTGAACTTGGAGTTAAGTTTAAGAGCTCAAATACTCTGTTATCTCTTTCTGTTCACTCTGTCCCAAAATAACACAAAAGATAGATGTCTGAAAAATCAGAATATTTCACTCTTAGACCATTTAGAAAACATATAATGAGTACCTAATCTGGGCCTAGGCACTATGGATACTAAAATTTATAAATAGCATTTCCATTTAGGAGGCATCTACTATATCTGGCACACTATAAGCATTACCTCATTTAATCTCCACAAAGATTATCTGCAGTAGGTTGGTATAATTATCCTCATTATACACTGAGGAAACCAAGATTCACAAAGGTTAAGCAACTTGTTCAAGATCAGAGACAGAGTGAGTAAGCAGCAGGGCTAGGACTCAAACTCAGGCAGTCTGGATGCAGACTCCATACTTTCCCCACTCTTACATTATCCCAAGATCACTTACCAGAGAAGGAAATGGCAACCGACTCCAGTAATCTTGCCTAAAAACTTCCATGGACACAGAAGTCTGGTGGGCTACAGTCCACGGGGTCGCAAAGAGTCAGACACGACTAAGCGACTAAACAACATCACTTAGGTAGATCAAGTGGAGCCATAAAATCATAACCAAAAAAATTAAGTGTATGTTATAAGCCACATTACAATAATACCAATAATATCTACTGATTGCTGAGCAGGTGCTATTCTCTTTGCCCAGTAGTATTCACAATGCTTTACCTGTATTAACTCATTTAATCCTCACAACAGCCAACTTGCTCAAGTAAGTATTATTATCATTCTCACTTTATAGGTGAGAAAACTGAGTCACAGAGAGCTTCAGTAACTTGTCCAAGATCGCACTTCTCATAATGACAAAGCTTGGATGTGAATCCAGACAGGTTCAGAAACCAAAAGAACACTGAGGAAATCACAGAAGACATCATGGAGATGCTAGGATTTGTTCTAGATCCTAAAAATAGTAGGATTTAGAGAAGCTAGGAGGAAGGCATTCCACTGAAACAGCATGCTCAAGCAGCAGCAGCAGCTACCAGACTCTGCAGAGGACACCTAGAGAGGGTTAAGAAGTCTGAAGGCTTCTCCATCACTGTCCCCCCCCACAAAGCCGCTCTCAACAAGCTGCCCAAATTTCACAGAAGCACAAACATAGGAGAGACCGAAGGTAATATTTAGGAAGCTGCAGATTAGGTTTATAGGATTTGAATGTCAATCTAAGAACTGTTATTTGTTTGGCTTCACCTCACGTGTATCTGGGGCTAGTAAGCACAGCCTGACACTCCAAAGGTTAGGTCTTTCCGTCCCAGTCCATTTCATTTTGCTGTTGTTTGTTTCCCTGCTTCCTGCTGGACAGCTTGAAAATGCAGGGACTAAGGAAGCAACAGTGTAACTGGAAGAGGCCAATGGTGATGATACAAGAAGGGTATGAAAAAGGAAAAAGAAGCCTAACATGTTAAAACTATTTACTTAAATGTGCAAGGGCTGCTACATGAAGCCAAGGTATAACTTGCAGGCATCATGTCTAGTTACACTACTCATTCTTTCACTCAAGAAGTGCTTACTGAGCACCTCCTAGATTAGCAGAGCAGGATTTCTCACCCCTCAACCCTATCTACCTTCTTTCTTATTAGCATCTTTAGTCCCGAGTGACAATTTTAGCAAAATAATGGCAACCCACTCCAGTATTCCTGCCTGGAAAATCTCATGGACAGAGGAGCCTGGCGGGCTACAGTCCACAGGGTCACAAAGAGTCGGACCCAACTGAGTGACTTCACTTAATAAGCAACCAATATTCAGTTCAATTCAGTAGCTCAGTCATGTCTCTTTGTCATGGACTGCAGCATATTGCAACCAAATATTAGTAATAAACCAATAAACTGAAACAAGTATTAGTAAGAAAAATATTTGTCACATAGTTGTACCGCTCAGAAGAAACTAAAAGATTAAAACTTTAGCCAACTCTTCTACAAAAATCACCCTAAATATTCTCTGAAAATTCCATATATATGCGTTAGTATACTGTATTGGTGTTTTTTTTTTTTTCTGACTTGCTTCACTCTGTATAATAGGCTCCAGTTTCATCCACATCATTAGAACTGATTTAAATACATTCTTTTTAATGGCTGAAATAAGTCAGAAAGAAAAATACCAATACAGTATACTAACGCATATATATGGAATTTAGAAAGAAGTTAATGATGATCCTATATGCGAGACAGCAAAAGAGACACAGATATAAAGAACAGTCTTTTGGACTCTGTGGCAGAAGGCAAGGGTGGGATGATTTGAGAGGGTGGTGTTGAAACGTGTATATTATCATATGTGAAGCAGATCGCTGGTCCACGTTCCATGCATGAGACAGGGTGCTCAGGGCTGGTGCACTGGGATGACCCTGGGGGATGGGATGGGGAGGGGGGTTCTGGAGGGGGAACACATGTGTGTCTGTGGCTGATTCATGTCGATATTTGGCAAAAACCACTACAATATTGTAAAGTAATAGCCTCCAATTAAAATAAATTACAAAAAATTTTTTTTAATTCTCTGAAAAAATTTTCAAATGAAACTCCATAGCTATGATTACTAGAGAAAGAGCTAGAACACTAGGGAAAGGCAAAAGATAGCAAAGAGAAGCTGGAAGGTCATTAGGAAAACAATGGACACCTAGAATGCTCATGTAACTCAGAACTGTACACTGAACAATGGGAAGAAGCACAGAATTCTTTTTCGCATCGCACTAAAAATTCCACGCATGTTCATAATTAGCAGCTCACAAGATTGCATGCTTTCTGGTGATGAGCCTCATCTTGAAGCCTTTCCAGACAATTCAGGGCAGAAATGGCAGGGTTATTACAGGCCAGATGCTGGGGATGCATCACTGAACAAGAACAATAAACACGGTCCCTGACTTCCCAAAGCTTAGACTCTAGTTTCCAAATAACAAATTTTCAAAACTGCGTCATGTGCTATAATCAGGAAAGCACTGAGGGCTGAAATTGAGGGGGTCAGAGAAAGTTTCCCAGAAGAAATGATATCTAATTATAACTTTAAAAATGAGTAGAAGTGACAAAGAAATAGTTATTTAATAAAAATTGATAAACTAGAAATTATTTTATAATCATTCATGTATAAAAACAAAACTTTCTACTGATAAACTAGGAAAAGACAATGAAGAATAAAATAAAACCACACTGTAAATAACACAAAAGGGAATAAATACTGATGAACAGCTGGTAAGAAATTATGGTATACAGGATTAAAAAGGGTTAAAAATGGAAATGAACAGTTTAACAGGATTCAAAATGAAAGACAAAGGAGATTTAAAACAAAATAACTGAGGAACATTAAGAAAATGGACTAGAAAATATTTAAATCTCCCCAGAAACAAGAAACTCAAATATATAGGTTTACAAAACATACCACAATCCTAGAAAAAATTGATACAGAACAATCAGCACTAAAATATATCTTAGTAAAATAATGAGATTTCAAGAACAAAGAATCCTTTGCATATCTAGACAAAAAATGAGGACACTGATAAGGAATTTTATCAGGCTGGCCTCAGATGTGTCCAGGGAAACATTCAGCACCAGAAGAAAGAAAGTGAAGCAATGTCTGTCCACAAAATCTTCAGAAAAAATAAATGTTAGCCATATCTTGCTATGTGCTGCTGCTGCTAAGTTGATTCAGTTGTGTTCGACTCTGTGCAATCCCATAGACGGCAGCCCACCAGGTTCCCCCATCCCTGAGATTCTCCAGGCAAGAACACTGGAGTGGGTTGCCATTTCCTTCTCCAATGCATGAAAGTGAAAAGTGAAAGTGAAGTCGCTCAGTCGTGTCCGACTCTTAGCGACCCCATGGACTGCAGCCTACCAGGCTCCTCTGTCCATGGGATTTTCCAGGCAAGAGTACTGGAGTGGGGTGCCATTGCCTTCTCCATATCCTGCTATATAGTCTTTCATGAACAAAAGTAACAAATGTTTTGGATTATACAAGAATTTACAGAAAGAATATCATTCCAGTAGGCACACGTTGAAAAAAAAAAAAAAAACTGCTGGAGGACAAACGTTAGCCTACTCAAAAGATAGATGGAAACTCTAGCACAAGGATTAACATTGAAGACAGAAACCACTTAACTACAGGACTAAGATTAAAATAACCCTGGAAATTACAGTTAAAGAGTAAAACAGAAATCTTATAAATAAAAATACAAAGACTACACAACTAAAAATTAGGAGAGAGAAGGTAGGACTTAATATAGGTGTATCAATGTCTTCGTATTTTAAAGTGGGTCAGTCAGTTCAGCCACTCAGTTGTGTCTGACTCTTTGTGACCCCATGGACTGCAGCACACCAGGCCCCCCTGTCCATCACCAACTCCCGGAGTTTACTCAAACTCATGTCCATTGAGTCATTGATGCCATCCAACTATCTCATCCTCTGTCATCCTCTTCTCCTCTCACCTTCAACCTTTCCCAGCATCGGGGTCTTTTCAAATGAGTCAGTTCTTTGCATCAGGTGGCCAAAGTACTGGAGGTTCAGCTTCAGCATCAGTCCTTCCAGTGAACACCCAGGACTGATCTCCTTTAGGATGGACTGGTTGGATCTCCTTGCAGTCCAAGGGATTCTCAGGAGTCTTCTCCAACACTACACTACAGTTCAAAAGCATCAGCTCAGCTTTCTTTATAGTCCAACTCTCACATCCATACATGACTACTGGAAAAACCATAGCTTTGACTAAAGTGGGTAACCAAAGGATATCATAAGGCTGATAACTCAGATGTATAGGCATATTTAAAAGTATAAAGCTAAACAAACAAGAAAACAATATAACTATAATTGGGAGAAGGAAGAATAGAATGGGAGAAAAAGGACAAAGGAGTAAAATGAAGTAGATTCATTTTCTTCTTTGCTCATGCAGAGTCAACAGACACTAGTTTTAAAAAATAAAGGATTGAGAGGTTGTCTGTAGCTGTGACAATGACCCTGACTCAAACTCCGAGAACTAAACTATAGGAGTGTTCACAGTTACATATTATCATGTTATTCTACAATCCCAAGTGGGTCAAGATGAACCAGGCTTCCAGCATATTTAAAGCAAGTGTGAAGATAACGTGTACCTGGTTTAGGGTCCACACTACAGCTAGCCATGTGTCAAATGCATCTCTAAAAGAAAGGACAGAGACAAATTTTCACCAGTTTTTGGTTACAACCAGAATAGAACTAGACCCCAAGCTGTTAACTCTTACAATTTTTCCTATTAGCATCACTAGTATCACATCTAGCTATACTGCTTTTTCCTCCTCCTGAAAGAAGTACACTTAACCACTGAGGCTCTTCTACAATCCTATTATGGTTAACTAGTTTACAAATAACTAAAAAAAAAAAAAAGATGAGTTCTATTTTTTCCAGTTTTATTGAGATATAACATATAACACTGCATACGTTTTAGATGTACAATCTGATTTATGTGTGTATTACAAAATGATTACCACAATAAGTTAACACCTATCACTTCACAACTTCACACCATTATAAATTTGCTTTCTTATGATGAGAACTTTTAAGATCTACTGCCTTAGCAGCTTTCAAATATACAATATAGTATTGTTACCTATAATCATCATGTTCCATACTACATCATAACAATTTATTAATCTTACAGCTGGAAGTTTGTAACCTTTTACCATCTTCACTCAATTTCTCCTACCCACTACAACATTGGCAACTACCAATATGTTCTGTTTCTGTGAGTTTGGTTTTAATTCCACATTTTTTTAAGTGATATCATAGAGTAATTGTCTTTGTCAGACTTATTTCACTTAGCATAATGCCCTCAGGGCTTCCCAGCTGGAGCTAGTGGTAAAGAACCTGCCTGCCAATGCAGGAGACATAAGAGACGTGGGTTCAATCCTTGTGTCAGGAAGATGTCCTGGAGGAGGGCATGGGAACCCACTCCAGTATTCGTGCCTAGAGAAGCTCATGGACAGAGGAGCCTGGTGGGCTACAGTCCATAGGGTTGCAAAGAGTCGCACACAACTGAAGCGACTTAGCACACATACACAATGTCCTCAAGGTCCATCCAGGTTGTCACCAATGGCAGTATTTCCTTCCTTCTTATGGCTGAATAACTGTTGTGTGTGTTTGAGTGTGTTACTCATATTGTCTTTATCCATTGATGGACACTGGTTTTGTGTATTGGCTATTGTAAATAATGCTTCAATGAACACAGTTATGCAGATATCTCTTTAGGATAATGATTTCTTTTCCTTCAGGTTTTGTATTTCACCAAAAGTGGTGTTTCTGGATTATATGGCAGTTCTGTTTTCCCAATAAAATTTAATTCAATGAGAGTACCATTCCTTGTTCATGGAGAAAATCTCCAATAGGCCTATGACTTTTCAGCTCAATAATAGTAGAAAAATCCTAACTTTACCTAAATGAAATCTTCCAACCTCAAGATGTGAGGTTGCAATGTAGAAGCTCCTTCTGCTAGCCTGTTTTCTCCTGAATCATGCTCTATCCTACATCCTTACTGTAGACGCTCCATCCAGGTCAAAGAGGTGGGGACAGTTAACAAACAGATAGGGATAGTTCTTCCTTGGCTTAACACAGTACTCTTCTGAATCTGGACCTAGAACCTGGCAGATAATTAAAGTGGACCCTATCTCCTGGTTGCTTCAACACACCATCTCTTCTGCTGTTCCTATGACCCAGCAGGTGCAGCTCTGGCCTGTCTAGGACCAGGAGTTTAGACTGCTAATTGAGACTGTTTCCTCAACCTTTGGGCGTCTGGCACTAGGCCTCCTGCTTATTTCTGCTTAGATTTCCCCATCTCCCTACACAGCTCCATTGTACAAGACCCAAGTCTCCCTCATAATGGCCCAGATCCATCTGCAGAAACACTCATGCAATGCTTGCTCTGACCATCACTGGAAATATAGACCAATCTGGGAGCCAGGAGACAGGTGAAGGAGGAGAATTTATTTTGTACTATATGTACACCATGTCCTTTGGGTTTTCTTGTACTGAGTATACGTATTATCAAAATTCATGAATAAAGTATTTTAAAAAGCAAACTACAGACTGGTAGAAAATATTTGCAATTCATGTATCAGCCAAATGACTTTTATCTGGAATATATAAAGAACTCTTATAAGTAGAATGACAAACAACAGAAAAATGAACAGTATATATGAAAAGATACTTCATAAGAAGATATATAAATGCCCAATAAACACAAATGAATGTTCAACCTCATTAATCATTATGGAAATATAAACTAAAACCATGATAACACCAAATACTCCCTCCCTCAAAAAACCTTATGTCCAAAACTTGTGCATAAATGATCATGGTAGCTTTATTCATTATTCATAAAAACTAGAAATATCCCAGAGGTATATGAATGGGTGAATGGATAAATAAAATGCAATACTACTCAGCAATACACCAGAATGAGTAGCGACACCAACAGTGATAAATCTCAAGATCATTAATTACACTGAGTAAAATGAGCCTGACAAAAAAAGAACAGATCATAAGATTAATTTAGAACTTCAAAAAGGCAAACTAATCTATAATGATAAAAAGGAGATCAATACTGAGGGCAAGGGTAAAGAGAAAGATGAATTGTAAAGACATACAAAGGAACTCTTTGAGGTAATAGAAACATTCAGTGTCCTTATTTCATAGGTATATAAATATGCCAAAACTCATCACATTGTACACTTTAAATAAATACAGTTCACTTTATGTAAATTACTGCTCAATAACTTTTTTCTTGAAAAAAGAAACACAAAATCCTCTTTCAGTAAATGAAAGCTAGTGGCTAATCTGAATTGTAAAAGAAATTTGCTATGTATTTAATATATTTTCTAATAAATTATCACAAAGTCCCCCACACAAAGCTGAAAAAATGGGTAGGTTTTGCCCCAACATTTTTTAAATGTGAGGAAATTAAGCTTTGAGGAAGAAAGTTATCTCAATGTACACAAAGTAAGTAGGCTTAGATGTGGTTTGAATTCACTTCACAATGTTCCCTAATTTAAATAGGCCTTTATGGAAATCAATCCTGAATATTCATTGGAAGGACTGATACTGAAGCTCCAAAGCTTTGACCACCTGATGCGAAGAGCAGACTCATTAGAGAAGACCCTGATGCTGGGAAAGATTGAAAGCAGAAGGGGACGACAGAGGATGAGATGGTTGGATGGCACCACTGACGCAATGGACGTGAGTTTGAACAAGCTCTGGGAGATGGTAAAGGACAGGGAAGCCTGGCGTGCTGCAGTTCATGGGGTCACAAAGAATCAGATAAGACTGAGCAACTGAACACCACCACCAAACCAATGGACAGAAAGAGTATTTCCCATCATAATTCTAATTTTTACCTATGCAAATTCCACCCTCATCACAATCTGAACAAATCCATATCAAGAATACCAGGTCCTCAGGTCTATTCTGCTTGGTTGAAATATGCTCTTCTTCATCTCCAGTGTTTTCAAATGTCTGAATTGACAGATTTGATACATTCTGTAAGTCTTTAGTGACTGATAATATATACACTGTCCTGGTGAAGAAAAGTTCTTTTCCTATATATTGTATACCAAAGAGCAAAATGCAATATATTATGCATTATAAAATACTATTTTTGTAAATGAAATATGTGTAAAAGTTTATAAAGCAACCCAGATATCCATCAATGGGTAAATGGATTTTTTAAATGTGGTACATATATTCAGTGGAATATTATTCAAACTTAAAGAAAATCCTGTCACAACATGAACTTTGAAATGTCATTCTAAGTGAAATACACCAGTCACAAAGAGACAAATACAGTATGATTCTACATATATGAGGTATCTTAAGGAGTCTACTTACAAATAGAAAGCAGAATGGTGGTTACCAGGGGCTAGGACAAGGGAGCAGTGGCAAGGGGTAATTATTGTTTAATGGGTATAAAGTTGCAGTTTTGCAAAATGAAAATGTTATAGAGATTGGTGACACAACAATGTTAACAGAACTGAACTATATAAACTTATAAATGATTAGTTTACAAAATTTTATGTTGTGGTTTTTAGCTAAATAAAAAGTAGTGTTTAAAAATTAATGTTTAAATTAAGAATTAGGAACACACTTCATCGAGAAAGTTATACCCATAGGTCGTACCTCTTGCTTACACCAACCACGAGGCCTTCTACTTATTGAATAATTTGAATAATCTATATTTTGAAAGAAGTATGTCATTGAGATATTCAAATTTAAAGCATGGAGTTGTACATGACGTTCACATAATTCTGAAACTCTCCTCCACATTTTTAGTTATATTCCCATTTTCATTTCTAATTTTATGCCATTCCCCCCTTTCAGATTTATTAGCCTAGGATTCTGTCCCTCATATTTTTTTTCAAGAAAAGGTATTTGCATTTGCATGTAGTTTCAATGGATTTTTCTTTTCTAGTTCATTAATATCTCCTTATACTATTAAGTTCTTCCTCATGCTTTCCCTTATGCTTATGATGTTCTAGCTTTGGAAGTAGAATGCTTAATAAAAGAAATTTTGTAGAACTATGAATTATTAATTTCCTTCTAATTAAAGCTTGTCAATACCTCTTAGATTTGGACACATAATTCTCATTATTGTGATTTCTTTAAATATTCTGATGCTGTGGCTTCTGTTTTCTTTCTCAAACCAAGAAGTCTTTTGAAAGAGTGTTCTGAATTGTCTATGTATGTAAAAGGTTTCTACTTGTCCATCTATCATTAATTGCAAATATTACTGACTGTTGTACTATCTTTGATTTTTGGAATTGGGGTTTACATTGTCGTTAGTATGTGATTACATTTTTAATGTTCCATGGGTAAAGAATTTTTTCATAAATTGATTAAACTTTATTAACTAATCAGACCCTCTATATTGTTATTTATATTTTGCCTTTTTATCCTTCATAGAAAAAAAGATACATATTCTGTCCCCCTTTACAACTTGCATTCTGTAAGTTTTTCCTTGGATCTGGCAGTATTAAATTATTACATTTGAATGGATTTTATTTTGTACATTAGGGTTCATCAATGTTACACTCTTACTATATATACACTGCAGTCCTTACCAGTACTGTCAAACTGAACCGAGATGATGAAATCTTCTGTCTTTGCTGTCCAATGTTCTGACTATTGAGCACTTGGACACATGTGGCTGCTGAGCTTTTGAAATGTGCCTAGTAGCTCAGTTGGTAAAGAATCCGCCTGCAATGCAGGAGACCCCAGTTCAGTCCATGGGCCCAGAAGATCCCCTGGAGAAGGGTTAGGCTACCCACTGCAGTATTCTTGGGCTTCCCTTGTGGCTTAGCTGGTAAAGAATCTACCTGCCATGCGGGAGACCTGGGTTCGATTCCTGGGTTGGGAAGATCCCCTGGTGAAGGTAAAGGTTACCCACTCCAGTATTCTGGCCTGGATCACAAAGAGTCGGACACACTGAGTGACTTTCACTAGCACTATTGAGGAACTGAAATTTTTAAATTTAATTTTAATTATATTAAATGTAAAGTCACACAGCCACATTGTAGCTACCTTACTAAAGAAATGTTAAGTTCATAATAAATTACCAGCCTCATCTTATGAATATGGTTGCTCTAGGTTCCACCTTATTAATTATATGTCTTCTATCTGGATTTGCTGAGATATAGATAGATATTTCTTCTACATTGTGTCTTTTATAAAATACAGAAACTATAGTTGAACACTGTTTCTGAACTCCATCTGAGAATCTTTGTCCTATAATAGAAATGTTTCACTCACATTTAATAGCATCACTTGGTTTTACTTCTGTTGTTGTATTTGAATTATGCTTTCTTCCTATCTCCTTTTTTTTTAATATGGATTTTCTTTTTTATTCTGCTTTAACAATTTGAAAGTATACTTTCTGCTTTTAATTCTGTAAGAGGTTACCCTTAAAACTAAAATAATTTGAATCTATAATTCTCCTTGAAATAGTATCTACTAATTCCTTCTGTGCTTTCCTACCACATGCCCATTTCTTCCAGGTAACAGTGGCATAGTGTGAGATTTTAGACTGAGTTTTGTATTTTCAATGTTTAAAATGTTATCTGTCCTTTCAAAAATTATTAATGATTTGTGCATTCTGATTTTTATAATCTTACTACAAAATTTTTAGAATAATTCTATGTTTAAATGGAGTCATTGTATGCATCAACCTTTTTATAAACATAATCCACACTCTTAAAGTCTTTATTTTTCAGTTTTCAGTTGCTTTGAATTCTATTTTGAGTTGCCCACCTCCTTTTCCAAAGACTCTGCAGAAGGTGTATTTTCCAAGCTCTTACATTTCTGAAGGTATCTTTATGTTGCAATGTTAGGGTAAAGAACTTCTTGGGTAAAATATTTTTATATCAAAAATATAAGTATCACTCCATTGTCTTATCACATTTAATATTATGTGAAAGTCTAGTTATCCCATTTTTTTACTTAGAGGTGAGCCGGTTTTTTTGTTGTTGTTGGTTTGTTTTTTTTTTTTTAGTGGGTTCCTATAGATCTTTTTTTCTTTCATCTCAAAATTCAGGAATTCACCAGGATTATTTAGATGTCAGTCACATCTTATTAGTTTGACTGGTACCTGGTGATACCTTTTGATCTACAGATTCAGCCATTTCTTTATTTCAGAGATGTTTTCTTCTGTTGTTGTTTCTATTGCATTTATGCTTTATCTTCAGATATATGGATTAGCCACATGTTGCTTCTCCATTCTCTAGTCCATTATTCATATTTTTATCCCTCGTTCTTCTTCTCAGCATTAATTGCTGCTTTTATTTCCCACATCTACAAACCTGATCCCTATTGTTTCTGGTTTATTTTTTTACATTCTAGTTTTTTTATCAATGGTTGACTATTTTGGGTACACAAAAATGGCGATTTCATATGGTTTAAACAAATACAAGAACAGTTACTGCAGTCCCAACAGTATGGCAACTAAAAATACATTGAATTAATATAGAAATGATTGAACAGACTGTGGTACAACACATTCATATCATGAACTACTGCCATTAAGAGAATTGGGTAAAATTCAGTAAATCCATTAGTACTGATTAATAAACAGATGATACAGAAAATGTATAACATACTAATCAATATTATAAAATAATGACCAAACTTCTGTGTGTGTGTCCATGTTTGTCTGACTTATGTGAAATTAATCTAGAGAAATGTACAGAAAGATATGTCAGGCTGTTAACTTTGGTCATCTTGGGCAAGTATAACAAGGAGAGGCGGTAAGGACAAGCCCTTCAAAAGACATCCTTAAACAACAAGAAAGCATTAGAGTATGATGCCATTTACAAAAAGTAACATACATAATAAGCCACAGAAAAGGATGATCATTCTAAGACGTTTATCTTAGATCCTACCCCCCTAAGATTCTAGGTAAGATTCTTACCTAAGAATTTTAGATTTTAGCTAAGATTTTAGATTTTAGGTAAGATTCTTTCTTCTGTTTTCCTCCATCCCAACACACACAAACACACACACACACACACACACACACACACACACACACACACCATTTAGAAGACATAAATATAACACTTACACTTCGAAATGCCCACAGCATAAGCTAGTTTCCAACAATACTGGCAAAGAAACCTTTTCTCCACTTCCTCTATTTAGTGAAACTTCTCCCTGCCTGCAATGCAGGAGACGTAGGTTCGATTCCTGGTTTGGGAAGATCCCCTGGAGAAGGAAATGGCAACCCACTCCAGTATTCTTGCCTGGAGAACCCCATGGATGGAGACGCCTGGTGGGCTACAGTCCACGGGCTCGCAAAGAGTCAGACACGGCTGAGAGACTTCATTTTTCACTACTTTCTTTCTCCACCCATGGCCAGACTCAGACCAGCCTCCTTCACAATATGACTGTCTCTACATCAGAGTCCTGCTACCTTCCCTTATAGTTCTGGCTCTTCCAAATTACAGAGAGATTGTGAGGTCCAGGAATTTTTCAATTTATTGAGAAGCTGGGATTCTCTTGCTGAGTGTAGAGGACATTTTCCAATGTTTTTCTTTGTTTCTTGTTTTCCAACTTGGTCCACACCTGCACTCTGTCTTGACTATTCCCTCCTTTTTTACACTTCAGGATAAGACAGGTTTTCTGTGCTTTTAAAATTTCCTCAGTCCTTCCAGAATATCCCTATTTCTTAAACTCCCTATTTATTTCTAAGCTTCATGTATTTTAAGTCCACCTTACCTTCTAGAATCTCAGCCTCCATTTTACCTTTCTAGGCAGTAATTCTAGTGATTCTTGCTTCAAGGAAGTTTAATACTTCATTTCACAGGGCCTGAGGAAACCAACCAATCTCAACCCCTTGAGACTGCCATGGCCCTTGGACCACATTTAAACTAGTACCAAAGCTTTAAAAGCCTTTACTCATCTAATGCTGAGGCCCCCTGTGCCCTCAGCATTACATCTTCCCACCCCATCAATATTTCATGGAATCTAAATTAAAGGCTGTTTTCAAACTCTTAATTGTAAAGCATTACTTTCAATTTTCATAATGACTAAGACCAAATTTAGCTTCTGGCATTGCTTAGGCTCTCCCTAGTTAGAGAGAGGCAAGGGCTGTTTAAACCTATAATCTTAGTTTCAGTCCACACTCTATAATTTTCTGGAATCGTGGCTCTGACAAGAAAATGCCTGGAAAGACACCAACCTCTGGGTCTCACAACTCTGCAAAGGACACTTGTTGACAGACTTCAACAAAAGGTCTGCAATGAGTAGACACTGAGGCAGGTTTCCAAATGAATCAGACACCTTCCTGTTTGGCCTATGCCTTTTCAAATGAGGGCTGAGAGCTTCTGTATACTATGTAACCTTCACCTTTCACCTCATTGGCATTGGTCCCCCAATCACAGAGCATCAAGCAAGCAACTAAACACTGCCCCAATTCAACTGCACCTGCGCAGCAGAGACCTGCTGCCTACTGGGCTCCAGCACAAGAGAGCTATACTGAGAAGCCTTCTGGAAGTGAACCAAATAGACTATAACTAGCTGAGATCCATTTGAACCATTTCAAACCAAATCACAAATCACTGGTAGTCCTGACTAATTTGCGGCTCAGTAAAAATTAGGCAGCAGCTACACAGGATGAACAAAGAGTTAATGTGAGCAATATTATAAAGAAAGAGAATGAACAGGGAAGCCCTAAAACCCTCTTCTTCACCCACCACCAAATAAAAATCTGTTCCTCACATTTCTGCAGAATCTTAAAATTGCCATCATAGGAATTTCTCTGTTAGGTTGAAAGTATTGAAAGTCTTTGTTAAAATTTAACAGAGAAACCAAGAAAAGATACCTCAAACCATTATAAAATAAGTCATAGGGCCCTTAATTTGTTTGACATATTAAGCAGTTTCCTAGAAAAACCTAGTAATATCTCATATCTATAAAAGGCCTTAAAAACTACTCATTGTAACTTTCGGTGCTTATAACACTCAGATGACACAAGGCGGTGGGGAGGATCTATTACTATCTTTGTTATTTGGTAAGGAGATTGAGACCTAAAGAGGTAAGGTGACTCCATCCAGCTAGCAACTGACACCTGAAATAAGAGTGGGTCAAAGGACAATGAAAATTTCAGAGAGAAGGAATTTGGGAAGACCATGAACACTAGGGGGCGGGCTAAGGTGGGGCCCCTGGTAACACTGAGTAACCTCAGAACACTGAAGACCAAAGCTTTGGCTGACAGAGAAGGGGAGGTGACTGGGTAGCACGTTTCTGTCCATGGCATTACAGTATGCACATCATCATTTAAGGGTCTTTCAAAAAACATAGCATATCGTTAGATCCACCAATATCCAAAAATAAAGTAACACAGATCTACTCTACTGGGAATGAAAACAACCTGGATTCTGGTGCCAGGTTCTACTAATTACTAGCTGCATGACTATTTGTGTATTTTCCTATCTATTTCTTTGAACGTGGGCAAAAGAAGAGGAGCCATAAAGAATTTAAAAGACCACAGGATTTGGGACAAGAAGACTGAGGTTCCTTTCAACACTTAACAAAAACATTCACTATATGCCATGCACTAACCTAATCTCTAGGGAATACAGAGGAGAACATGACAGACAAAAGCCCTGTTCATATCAAACGTACATTCTAATGGCAGAGAAGACAGACAGTAACCAAACAAGCAAACAATCTGAAGAAGTGAAGAAGAAGTGAAGTCGCTCAGTCGTGTCCGACTCTTTGCGACCCCACGGAGGCTCCTCCGTCCATGGGAATTTCCAGGCAAGTGTACTGGAGTGGGTTGCCATTTCCTTCTCCAGGGGATCTTCCCAAGCCAGGGATCAAACCCAAGTCTCCCACATTGCAGGCAGACGCTTTACCCTCTGAGCCACCAGGAGCGCTAACAATCTGAAAGACATCTGCAAATGATATGGGCTATGCAGAAAATGGATTTTGAGACTGACTTCAAAAACCTGGGGCAAGTGACTTCTCTGCACCTCCACCCCATCTCATTTTTAAAAGAATGCTAATGACTCATGCCTCGCCTACTCCAGGGACTTGCTGTAAGGATGAAATAAAAGTAGGGATTGGAGAGCTCACTGTACAATGCAATTTGTTTACATAACTTTTACCAGAGAGGAAGAAAAATCCTGACCACTTTACTGCTGAAAGCAAGCAAAGAAACTGAGTGAGCCAGAGATTCGGTTGTTTCTAAAGAGAAGGTATAAAGGGGCACGTTCATTAACAAGGTATAAAAGAAGACCAGTACCTAAGGCTGATTCATGTTGATGTTTGACAGAACACAACAAAATTTGTAAAGCAATTATGCTTCAATTAAAAAATAAATTAAAAAAAAAGACTAGTCAACATAGACTAGGTGGGTAAATAGAACTGAGAGTTGGAAGAAAATGAATTGAGACCCAAGCTAAATCAGAGAAAGTTCTCCTTTCATATATTTGGGTTTTATTGCCAGAACTGATAGGGCATGCAAAAGTGAAAATTGATCCAGTTATCAGTGATTGGCCTCAAAGCCTCCAACTACAATAAAGGCCAAAGTACTCTTGATTCTTTAAAGCACATTCTTATCATGCAGACACTCGCACTGAGTGTTTTCTACCACAGCTGGTGGCAGAGAACTGAGCCTGGATAAGAGGAGGCACAGACTAGAGTGTCTAGATGGAGGGGCACATCATAAGCACATATTTTGTTAACCCACAGTTGAAGCATGCTAGGTGCCAAATAGAGAGACAGAACACCAAAAACAAACTTCCAGGCCTACGCAACTAAGACAGTGCTGGCCAGCAGCAGAGCAACATGCTAGAAGACCAGTTATTTAAGTCTTGCTTCTCTCACATCTATAAGTAACCCTGCTAGAGCAGTGGCTCTTCACCGTGGCTGGACTTTAAAATCTTTAAAAGAAGCCAATACCTACACCCGCTCTCAGAGGCTTGGATTTAATTAGTCTACGGCATGACCTAGGCACTGTTAATCTTTTCAGCTGCCCAGGGGCTTCTGATGTACAGCCAGGTTGGAAGAAGTGTGTCTGCAACTGATTTCAACGGTCCCTTCAAAGTTTGATTTGAACAACATCTCTCACTACTTATGTTCTTTCAGCACTTCCATTTGCTAGTGGCAACCAATAGACCACAAGGGAAAAGGAGAGAAAAAAAGAGGGCATTCACATTTACCCATCCAAAGTCCCATGACCTCTCTCAGCTCCCTGTGACATGGCCCCTACCCCATCATATGCCTCTCTTATTAGAACGTGCATCCCATGCATCATGGATCACTAGCAGGTGAACACGGCATTTCTCCACCCAAAGCCAAAGAGTGTTCTTTAGCTGTCCCTATCCCTCAACCTGTGCTGACAGGGATCCTACCTGTACTTTCCAATTTACTGTTCACTGAATCGTTCCCATCCCCACTGAATGCACTTGTAACCTTGGAGATGAAACAAGAGGGCAAAGGGAAAAGGTGGGAAGAGAAGGAAAGAATATGACCAAAGAAAGAGGAAGAGAGAAAGGAAAATGAAGGTAGAAAAATGAGTCGTTCCCATCCCAAAACACAAGGAAATCCATCAGAAATAAAGAACTTTTAGAGCTGTAAAAGACCTTAGAAATCACCTAATCCGGTTTCTCAAAGAGTGGACCTTAAACCATACAGATTCCTTTTCAGTTATTTTTTAACCTGACGATTCCTGGCCCTAATCTAAACTTACTGACTCAAAGGATAAAAACTAGACGATGACCTCAAATCTGAATTTTTAAACACTCCTTTGCATAATTCTTCTACACCTTAAAGTTTGAGAACTCCTAATCTACATTCTCTCCTTTTAAAAAAAAAAAAAAGGACACTACAAGACAGTATGGTAGTGGCACAAAGACAGACATATAGATCAATGGAACAAAATAGAAAGCCCAGAGATAAATCCACACACCTATGGACACCTTATCTTTGACAAAGGAGGCAAGAATATACAATGGAGTAAAGACAATCTCTTTAACAAGTGGTGCTGGGAAAACTGGTCAACCACTTGTAAAAGAATGAAACTAGATCACTTTCTAACACCACACACAAAAATAAACTCAAAATGGATTAAAGATCTAAATGTAAGACCAGAAACTATAAAACTCCTAGAGGAGAATATAGGCAAAACACTCTCCGACATAAATCACAGCAGGATCCTCTATGATCCACCTCCCAGAATACTGGAAATAAAAGCAAAAATAAACAAATGGGATCTAATTAAATTAAAAGCTTCTGCACAACAAAGGAAAATATAAGCAAGGTGAAAAGACAGCCTTCTGAATGGGAGAAAATAATAGCAAATGAAGCAACTGACAAACAACTAATCTCAAAAATATACAAGCAACTTATGCAGCTCAAGTCCAGAAAAATAAACGACCCAATCAAAAAATGGGCCAAAGAACTAAATAGACATTTCTCCAAAGAAGACATACGGATGGCTAACAAACACATGAAAAGATGCTCAACATCACTCATTATTAGAGAAATGCAAATCAAAACCACAATGAGGTACCACTTCACACCAGTCAGAATGGCTGCGATCCAAAAATCTCCAAGCAATAAATGCTGGAGAGGGTGTGGAGAAAAGGGAACCCTCCTACACTGTTGGTGGGAATGCAAACTAGTACAGCCACTTTGGAGAAGAGTGTGGAGAGTCCTTAAAAAATTGCAAATAGAACTACCTTATGACCCAGCAATCCCACTGCTGGGCATACACACCGAGGAAACCAGAATTGAAAGAGACACATGTACCCCAATGTTCATCGCAGCACTGTTTGTAATAGCCAGGACATGGAAACAACCTAGATGTCCATCAGCAGATGAATGGATAAGAAAGCTGTGGTACATATACACAATGGAGTATTACTCAGCCATTAAAAAGAATACATTTGAATCAGTTCTGATGAGATGGATGAAACTGGAGCCGATTATACAGAGTGAACTAAGCCAGAAAGAAAAACCAATACAGTATACTAACACATATATATGGAATTTAGAAAGATGGCAATGACGACCTTGTATGCAAGACAGCAAAAAAGACACAGATGTGTACAACGGACTTTTGGACTCAGAGGGAGAGGGAGAGGGTGGGATGATTTGGGAGAATGGCATTGTAACATGTATACTATCATATAAGAATCGAATCGCCAGTCTATGTCCGACGCAGGATATAGCATGCTTGGGGCTGGTACATGGTGATGACCCAGAGAGATGTTATGGGGAGGGAGGTGGGAGGGGGGTTCATGTTTGGGAACGCATGTACACCCGTGGTGGATTCATGTCAATGTATGGCAAAACTTATACAGTATTGTAAAGTAAAATAAAGTAAAAATAAAATTTAAAAAAAAAAAAGACACTAAGGCTCAGAGAAAAGAAGGGATGTGCTTAAGATACACATAAATCTAATTAGTTGCTGAGATGGGACTTGAACCTAGGTTTCCAACTCACAGTCTAGTGCTACTTCTACTATCCCCTACAGGTGTTACCACCGCTGCCAGTGCCAAAACATATGAACACCAAGACGCATTCTGCTTGGTCCAGAAAAAGTCTCTATCCGGTATTAAACTTCCTTAGACATCCTATAAGTCTTTGACAAAACACATACCTGATTAAAAACAACAGCAGAAACAATGACCCGTATCCACCCCCCTAAAAAAAAAAGCCCTTTGTACGAGGCAGAAACGAGTGGTAATCAACTAAATTCCCCAAAGCCGCAATACCCCAACCACCCAAGTCATGACTCAAACATGACAGAAATGCAGGCATCAAGGGGCATAAAGTCATTTCTTCATTTCTCTCAATTCCTATTATGTATAAAGCCTGTCCTGAGTAGCAACAATTTTAGAGAAAGCTAGTTTTAAATACAGCAATATTTTTGTTATTATCTTCTGGGGACTCTATGGGTCAAATATCTAACATCTTCACCAGAAGTACTCTGAATTGCTCACTGGTCACTCAGAAGGAGCTTTTTCATTACCTTTTCTGAAGTGGCCACCTGATACTCAGAAGGTATATCTATCTAGATTTATGGCTCTTGAACTCAGTTGATCCATCCAGCTGGTTATAATTTTATGTTATACAAGACTGGATGCCTTAGGGCCCTGTTGGCCCAGACTTTCTAATTGGCATCTGCTGAGACTGACATTCCATTACCTGCTGGAGCACATGTATCTGAACAACCTTCATGCACTGACATAAACTAGGAATCAAGGACTGGCTGTGGCATTTGGATACATTAAAAACACGCAGGGCTTGGGATTTGGTTCAGAGATCATAGCAAAGAATCAGAAGATTCAGAAGCACCCTACCCAACATCTGAACAATGCAGTGAAACATTCCAACAACCTAGGGAAACACACAATTTTGTAACCATCCGAAAGATTAAAAACATTAAACAAATCAGTCATGTAATTGTGAATCAAATTGTACTCCAAGTGCTCCATAACTATATAAACATTAGAAAATTTTTTTATGATTGAAATTTGAAACAAAAATAAACTGTGAGTATCACATCATGGAAAAGTCTTTCACTATGACAGAATATACACCCCAAATGTGTTTAGGGAGAGTAAACCTCTGTTCAAAGGTGAAATGTCCTCTAGCTAGCAAAGAGGCATTTATTGGGAGCTTACTATATGAAGAAATAAAAAGTCTGGGCCCTTATCCTAGAGATATTTATAAAATACTTTAGAAGATATAATATACAAAATGAAATTACAGGAGAGAAAGCAAACAGCCAAATAGATAGCCTGCCCTACAGGCGATAAACAACTGTCCGTGACAAGATTACCAGATGATGTGCCTTGTCTGAGCATGGACAAGTGAGTCGTTCTCTCTTCTGTTCTCTGTCCCCTTCCCATCTTCTCTCCTTCCTCTTCTCCCCTCACCAATTTCCCCTACTCCCCTGCCCTCCCCACTCCAACCCCACTTCCTCTCCCTGGACACACACACACAGAGACAGACACCACACACACACACAAGAAGAATGCAATCCAACAGAGCAAAGACTGAAACCAGTTATTTTGACAAATTATGTTTTGATACCATACTCATTTTCTACACATTTCCATGGTGTTTCTAAGAAACTACAGGATATAGTTTGTGAAATCCTGGGACCATTCCCACAGTGACTGAAATTTCTGATATTAGTAAAACTTTAAGGCAATGATTCACCTCTTATTTGAGGTCAAGGGACATAATTAAATCTGTATAAGGAGAGGGTATGATATTATAATCTATTGAAAAAAATTCATGTGGTAGTGATTAAGAACATGAGCTCTAGAATATGGCTGCCTGAGTTGACAAGTCCAGTGAGTTCTTATCACTTCTTGTCTGTAAAGATTTCTTTAAATCCACTGCAGGCAAGCTTTTTTCCCCATCACTACTTCACAAAACCGCTCTTGCTAAGGTCAAGTATGATCTCTATGTTACTAAATCCAATAGTAAATTGTCAGTCCTCACCTTATTTGAATTTTAGTAGTAATTACCATTATCTCTCTCCAAGTTGAAGTAGTCTCTGTCTGAACTTCAAGTCAGCACACTCTCCTGGTCTTCCTCTTACCTTCTTAGTTTCCAGCTTTGGCTCTCTTTCTCTTCCCAATCTCTATATGCTTGAATGTCCAAGGGTTTAGCTTATAAATTTCTTTTCTCCTTCTGTACTCACTCTTACTGATCTCCTTCAGTCTCATTGCATCTAATCATTGAGCTCTCTCAAATTTGTAATTTCGGCTAGAGCACCTCCCCTGAACTCCATATATATATATACACATATATATACACACATACACACACACATGTAGCCATTTCCATAATACCTGCCACTTGGCTGCCTGAGAGGCCTCTAAAACCTAGCACATCCAAAACCAAACTCCAGTTCTTCTCTCTTAAACTTGTTCCTCCCACCATATCTTCCATCCGAGTTGTTGGTAACTCCCTTCCAATCACTCAGGCCAAAAACTCCATTGTCATCTTTAATTCCTATTTTTCTCACAGCCCAATCCATTTGGTTAGCAAATCCCACTGGCCTAACTTAACATGATTCCAAAATTCAACCACTTCTCAAGTCCTCTACCGCATCACCGTGGTCTAAGTCACCATCCTCTTACATGAATTATTTATAATAGCCTCCTAACATCTTCCTGTGTTTGTTTCTCACTGTTTCCTACAGTTTGTTTTGAACATGGCAGCTGGGGATCTTATTAAAATGTAAGTCAGATCATATGCCTCCTCAGCTCAAAACCCTCAGATGACTTTCTCACTCAAGAGTAAAAGCTAAATCTTTACAAGGCCCACCAAGAGCCTTTCTCCCCTCACTGTTTTCCTTCTGACCTTATATCCTACTATGCTGCACCTAACTCACTCCACCCTAAGTATGCTGGCCTCCTTGCTCTTCCATGAATGAACTAAGCAAGACTCCACCTCAGTTTTGTCCTTTATGTTCACTCTACCGGGAAAAATCTGACCCTACGTATCTACATGGATCCCTCCCTCACTCCTTCAAAGTTTTGCACAAATCTAATTATCAGTGAGGCCTAGCCTAGCACTATTTAATACTGTAACTGCACACTCCATCTTAGCCTGTGATATACCTTCCCTCAATTATCTTCCTCCAACATATTATAAATTTGATTTTTCTGTTTATTGTCTATCTCCAGAAATACACACCAGAATATAAGCTAAATTAGTATGAACTACCATCTGCTTTGTTCACTGTCATATCCCCAGCACCGAGAATTATTCCTAGAATTTAAAAAGTGATGAACAAATAAATGATCTCAGGTAAGTTAAATTAAACTGTCAGTGTCAAATTTGACTCATTTGCAAAGTGCAAAGACCACTGCTACCTATCTCATAAAGTTGCACTGAAGATTAAATGAATAAATACATATAAGGTCTTTGGCAAACAACCTCAACAAGCATTCAATATTTGCAGCTATTTATTACTATGGGGCTTCTCTGGTGGCTCAGTAGTAAAGAACATGCCTGCAAATGCAGGAGTCGTGGGTTTAATCTCTGGGTCATGAAGATCCTCCAGGAGAAGGAACTCAAACCACTTCAGTATTCTTGCCTGGGAAACCCCATGGACACAGAAGCCTGGGGGGCTACAGTCCATGGGGTCGCAAAGAGTTGGACATGATTTAGCGACTGAGTATACATACACATTGTTAAAATGATTCACTAAGAGGATACAAATGTGTACAGGAAAGGAAGGAGAAAGAATATGGGTCAGAAACTTTGAAATCCAGGCCCTAATGTCTAATAAGGGGAAGTAGGGTAGGATGGAGGACATAAAACCTCAGTCTTCACTGGAGACTTTAGGGAATGTATGAGATTTGCACAAAAGAAAGTACATGTGATAATATGTGATATATGATATGATACTGCCTTAGGGCTTCCCTGGTGGCTCAGAGGTTAAAGCGTCTGCCTGCAACGCGAGAGACCTGGGTTCGATCCCTGGGTTGGGAAGATCCCCTGGAGAAGGAAATGGCAACCCACTCCAGTATTCTTGCCTGGAGAATCCCATGGACAGAGGAGCCTGGAGGGCTACAGTCCATGGGGTTGCAAAGAGTTGGACATGACTGAGCGACTTCACTTTCACTTTCACTTTAAGGTGACCATGAGCCTGTCTATGGACCCACTTTTCCATTCAGGTTGTAGCAGCAAAAAGTTGTTGATTAAGTACCCTGGCTGTTCCTATGACTGAGCCAACACCCAGGAAATAGGCAAAGGGCTTTCTTTAGCTCTTTATAAGGTGCCAAAGAAATGTCACGTTTTATTTTCCAAATAGAAATGGAGTACATTCCTATAAGGAAAAGAAACATAAATTTCAACTAAGAAGAAGTTATTAGAGGCCAGAAGTAGTAAAATTTTAAGAATTTAGAAACATGTAGTGATAGCTTTTATGAGGCATTCTGCCTTCCTTAAGTTCAGGGTTTATATACAGCCTTAAATTAAGCTTTGCAGATTTTGACAGTGCTAGTTCAGAGTTTGGATATTTTCTTACTGCCTTATTATGCTGGGAAAGGGGCCATGGGCAGTTTTCTTTCAGCACCTGAAAACATTTCTATAAAAAATTCATCAACCATTAATTTGTTTCAATGATACATTTAGCTTTTCAATTCTAAGGCTGCAGCTGCTGCCGTATTGTGAAGAAAACATGTTGAGGTGATTTTCCTCTGCCTGCTAAAGAGCAAGCATGGTCTGACCTAACCCCTGAGACACTTCCACACAATTTTAAAAGGAGCAGAATACACAATGGAAAAGACATAGACACACCACCAAAGTCCCCTCTCAAGGGAGAGGGTCTGATCACCAAGTAAGTAAGTAACCAGGGCAAGTAGGGGTGTGAAATGAGGTTGAGGGGAAACTAGAATTGACAGTGGAGGATATAGACCTTGAGAATCAGTTGCAGCCTTGAGATCATCCACCTTTGGGGGAGCTGGGATTTTCTCCACTAGCCTTCCTTTTCTAAGTTCTCTCCAGAAAGAGAGGTCGATAGAATCCTGGGAAATCCGTACCTGAAACACATTAGAAGAACTGAATCTAAGCCAACAGGGGGCAAACACTACAATACACTGCTCCCGTGGAGTACCTATTGTTTCAGTAGCTGGAGCAACCTTGGCAGACATCCTTCAGCTTTTAGGCCTTTCACAGATTACCTCAACCAGAGAAACTTGTCTTGCCCAAAGTCATGATCCTTCTTGGGACAGGCATATCCAATGACTGATTGATGAGATTCCCTCATAGCTCAGTCAGTAAAGAATCTGCCTGCACTGCAGGAGGCCCAGATTCGATTCCTGGGTCGGGAAGACCCCCTGGAGAAGGAAGTGGCAACCCACTCCAATACTCTTGCCTGAAGAATCCCATGAACAAAGGAGGCTGGCAGTCTACAGTCCATGGGGTCACAAGAGTTGGACACGACACAGTGACTAAATCACCATAATGGCCAGGCCTTTCTGAACCAAGTAAGGAAAACGCTGAAGGACATTTTTTAGTTCCAGATTTCCCTAGCTAAAGATTAGCTAAGGCTGCTGTTGAGCCTATAGCTCAGATTCTCTGGCTATCCATTCCTGCTTCTTTCCTTTCCCTTCCATACACGCTGATCCCAAGGGAACTCCTCAATAAATATCCTATAACCTGGAGAAGGCAATGGCACCCCACTCCAGTACTCTTGCCTGGAAAATCCCATGGACGGAGGAGCCTGATAGGTTGCAGTCCATGGGGTTGCTAAGGGTCGGACACGACTGAGGGACTTCACTTTCACTTTTCACTTTCATGCATTGGAGAAGGAAATGGCAACCCACTCCAGTGTTCTTTCCTGGAGAATCCCAGGGACAGGGGAGCCTTTTGGGCTGCCGTCCATGGGGTCGCACAGAGTCAGACACGACTGAAGCAACTTAGCAGCAGCATATGTCAACTCAGAGTTGCTTCCTAGGGAACCTAACCAATGAAAACACAGGCAATCATGTCAGAAATGTTCAGTATATTCTAGTTCATTAAACATTGATTCAATATTCATTGAGGACTTTTTCTAGGTATTAGGGATAGATCATTGAACAAGTTCCTGCTGTCATGGAGCCTGTATTTTAGTGAGGGGTAACAAGCAATAGACAAATTAGCAAATGAATAATATATCAAATAATGATAAAATATTATGAGAAAAAAATGATTCAGGAGCACGTGAGAAACTAAAGGTATGGTTAATATAAACTGTGTGGTCACAAATGTCCTCAATGAGAAAGTGACATACAAGACAGACTAACATATAAACATATTACAGAAAGAGCATTCCAAGCAGTTGGAACCATAAATGCAAAGGTCTTACTGTGCAAAGGAATTAGGCATGTTCTTGAAAATGAAAGAAGGTCCATGTGACTGGAATAGAGGAAAAGTAGTAAGAGATGAAGGTGAAGAGGTAGCCAGGGGTCAGATTATGGTAAGTATTCTGGGTTTCATTCTATGTATATTTGGAAGTTATAAGAGCATATAAAGCAAGACGTGAGATTATGTGGTTTATATTTTTATAATATGACTCTAGCTACTGTGAAGAAAAAAAATTAAAAGGAAAATAAAAATGAGAAAATCAATTAGAAAGCTTCAGCAGAAGTCCAGGGTTAGAGAGAATGGTGGCTTGAATTGGGTAGCAAGAATGGATATGAAGAAAGGTGTGGAGATCATAGATATATTTCAGAACTACTGCATGCAAGCTTGCTGATGAATTGGATATAAAGGATAAGGGAGAGAGCCCTTAGAGAAAATTCTGACTTTGAATTGAAACATCAAATTATAGTTCATTGGACCCCCCGCCCCATTCAAGTACTATGCTGAGTTCTCAAGAGGTCAAATTGATGAATCATGTGAGGGCCCCAAATTCAAATAGCTGAGAGACAGGATATAGGATATTATATACACACACACACGTACACATAAAGAGACATATACATACACATATATATGACTGTAAAGTGAGTTAGGAAGTAGGGCATGCCAAAGAAATACACATTTTTTATTGTCCTCTACTTGCTTCATGCATATTAACTTTGTTCTTCAGTCTGACACATATGTGTTCTTGCTATGAAGCTATGCAAATTTTTGGTATTAAAGAGATACAGGGCTTCCCTGCTAGCTCAGATGGTAAATAATCTGCCTGCAATGCAGGAGACCAAGGTTTGATCCCTGAGTTGGGAACATTCCCTGGAGAAGGGAATGGCAACCCACTCCAGTATTCTTGCCTGCAGAATTCCATGGACAGAGGAGCCTGACAGGTGACAATCTATGGGGTCGCAAAGAGTCAGACACAACTGAGCGACTCACACACACACAAAGACGCATATTAGTTGCTGGATTAACCAGCAACTCTCTCCAGGATATTTATGAATGCCTTATTCTTTAAAAAAAAATTGAAGCAAATAACTATATTACATTTGCCATGAAATGGTTTCAGAATCTCAGTGCCAAATTTGTGTTCTGTCTAAAAGTGGGGTAAATGAATTATTTTGTCTCAATTAACCAATGAGCATCTATTCAGAGAAAGAAGGCGGCACTAGTTCAGTTTATTATGGACCATAGCAAAGACTAGCTCTTCCCCAAAATCCTTTCCCTACTTCCTGCTTAGAAATATAACTTCTAGTTTTTAGCTGTAGACATGGCCATCACAAAGAAAGACTGTATTTTCCAAATCCCTTGAATGGCCATATGACAAAGTTCTGTCATAAGATGAGAATAAAAATGCCCTCCCAACACCTTGTCTTTTCAAATGACCACAAAGTGTCCATCCTATCTACAGTTAGAACATCACTTTTGAACTATAAGGTAGAAGTAAAGTCCTGGACCTGATGGATTCATAGGTGAATTCTATCTAACATTTATAAAAGATTTATCACCAATGTTTCTCAAACTTTCAAAAATGAACTCAAGAAAAAGGAATACTTCATAACACATTCTATTAGGCCAGTTCAGCCACTCAGTCATGTCTGACTCTTTGAAACTCCATAGACTATAGCACACCAGGCTTCCCTGTCCATCACCAACTCCCAGAGCTTGCTCAAACTCATGTCCATTGAGTCAATATAAAGACAGATAAAAACATCACAGGAAAAAAAATCACAGACCCATATACCAAATATAGATTCAAAACTCCCCAACAAAAGATTAGTAAATTGAACCAAACAGCATATTAAAAGGATTATTCACCATAACCAAGTGAAATTTATACCAGAAATGCAACAGTGTTTCAACAAAAGAAAACCAGTGTAATACGTCACATTAATAGAATAAAGAGGAAAAAACCACAGATCATCTAAATTAAAGCAGAAAAGGCATCTGACAGAATACAGCACCATTTCATGATACAAACTCTCAGAAAACAAGAATATTTTACCACAAGAAAAAAGTTTGGGTTTAAATACTGGTTCTGCCACTTAATGTATGCAGTTGAGCAAGTCATCCGATCTTTTAGCACCTCTTATAAAAGTATTGAGGTAGTTAAGTTCTCAAAACTTCATGTGGTGCATGTAAGGAACTTTGCAAAATATCTGGAACAGAGCAAGTCCTCAATAAAAGTTAAATATTATTATTGGGGCTTCCCTGGTGGCTCAGATGGTGAAGAATCTGTAATATGGGACACCTGGGCTCCATCCCTGGGTCAGGAAATCCCCTGGAGAAGGGCATGGCTACCCACTGCAGTATTCTTGCCTGAAGAATTCCATGGACAGAGAAGCCCAGTGGGCTACAGTCCTTGGGATCACAAAAAGTCGGACACAACTGAGGGACTAACACACACATCACTTCTCTGCCGGCTCAGTGGTAAACAATCCGCCTGGAATGCAGGAGACATAAGAGACATGGGTTCAATTCCTGGGTTGGAATATCCCCTGGAGGAGGATGTGGCAACCCACTTCAGTGTTCTTTCATGGGAAATCTCAAAGACAGAGGAGCCTGGTGGGTACCGTCCATGGGGTCGCAAAAGACTCAAAGATGACTTAGCAATTAAACAATAACAACAAGCTTGGCTTGAAAAAGCCAAGAAAGATTGAAGGCAAAAGGAGATAGGGGAGGCAGAGGATGAGATGGTTAGATAGCATCACCAACCAAATGGACATGAATTTGAGCAAAGTACGGGAGATAGTGGAGGACAGAGGAGCCTGGCATGCTGTAGTCTATGTGGTCACAAAGTGTAGGACATGACGTAGTGACTGAACAACAAAACATATTATTACTGTAAAGGAAAGTAATTTCTTACACTAAGAAATAGTGCATTCCTAACTACAAAGTTCAGCAAATGAATGCTATCTAAGCACAGATCCTTCTACAAAATACTATACAGCAGGGATTAGTAAAGTTTTCCTATAAAAAGCCATAGAGTAACCAAATATACTAAGCTGTGCAGGCCATACAGTCTCTGTTTCAACTACTTGACTCTGCTGTTATAGCACAAAAATTGCCATAAAGAACACCTAACCAAATAAGTGTGACTGTGTACAATAAAACTTTATTCAAAAAAACAGGTGATGGCCAGACTTGGCCTACAGACTGTAGTCTGCTGACTCAGTCAGTGCTAGACACTTGGCTCAAATAAACTATAAACTACTAGCACATATGCATAAATTCAGGCATACTCTTGTTTCCTTCTGAATGGACTGTTTTGAAGAACACTGAATCTCTGCTTCCCTTAAAACAAACAGCTAACTCTGACTACAGAATTTACTGATTGCAGGTGGTCCTAAGATGGTGGAGGAGTAGGACAGGGAGATCACTTTCTCCCCACAAATTCATTGAAGGATCATTTGAACACTGAGAAAATTTCACAAAACAACTTCTGAATGCTGGCGGAGGACACCAGGCACCCAGAAAGGCAGCCCATTGTCTTCAAAAGGAGATGTTTTATCATCAGTGCAGTATGGATGGAGAAGTCTTGAGGCTACTGTAAGAATAAGACTGAAAACCAGAGGCAGGAGGCTTAATTCCAAACTTGAGAATACCAGAAAACTCCTGACTCCAGGGAACATTAATTGAAAAAGATTCATCCAAAAGCCTCCACACCTACACTGAAACCAAGCTCCACCCGAGAGCCAACAAGTTCCAGAGCAAGACATACCAGGCTAATTCTCCAGCAATGCAGGAACATAGCCCTGAGCATTAATATACAGGTTGCCCAAAGTCACACCAAGCCCATAGACACCTCAAAACTCACTACTGGACACGTCATTGCACTCCAGAGAGAAGAGATCCAGCTCCACCCACCAGAACACCGACACAAGCTTCCCTAACTAGGAAACCTTGACAAGTCACTAGTCCAACCCCACCCACAGGGAGGAACCTCCACAATAAAGAGGAACAACACACTGCCAAAACACAGAAAGGCCACCCCAAACACAGCAATCTAAACAAGATGAAAAGGCAGAGAAACATTCAGCAAGAAAAGGAACATGATAAATGCCCACCAAACCAAACAAAAGAGGAGGAAATAGGGAGTCTACCTGAAAATAATTCAGAATACTGATAGTAAAAATGATCCAAAATCTTGAAAATAAAATGGAGTTACAGATAAACAGCCTGGAGACAAGGATTGAGAAGATGCAAGAAATGTTTAACAAGGACTTAGAAGAAATAAAAAAGAGTCAATATATAATGACTAAGGCAATAACTGAGATCAAAAGTACTCTGGAGGGAACCAAAAGTAGAATAACTGAGGCAGAAGATAGGATAAGTGAGGCAGAAGATAGAACGGTGGAAATAAATGAAGAAGAGAGGAAAAAAAGAATTAAAAGAAGTTAGGACAACCTCAGAGACCTCTGGGAAAATGTCAAACACCCCAACATTCGAATCACAGGAGTCCCAGAAGAAGAAAACAAAAAGATATGCCACAAAAAAATACTTGAAGAGATAATAGTTGAAAACTTCCCTAAAATGGGGAAGGAAATAGTTACTCAAGTCCAAAAAACCCAGAGAGTCCCAAACAGGATAAATCCAAGATGAAACTCCCCAAAACACATATTAATCAAATTAACAAAAATCAAACACAAAGAGAAAATATTGAAAGCAGCAAAGGAAAAGCAACAAATAATACACAGGGGAATTCCCCATTAGGATAACAGCTAATCATTCAATAGAAACTCTTCAGGCCAGAAGGGAATGGCAGGACATACTTAAAGGGATGAAAGAGAAAAACCTACAACCCAGATTACTATAACCAGCAAGGATCTCATTCAGATATGAAGGAGAAATCAAAAGCTTTAGAGATAAGCAAAAGCTGACAATTCAGCACCACCAAACCAGCTGTTCAACAAATGCTAAAGGATCTTCTCTCGACAGGAAACACAGAAAAGGTATATAAACTTGAACCCAAAACAACAAAGTAAATGGCAATGGGATCATACTTATCAATAATTACCTTAAATGTAAATGGGTTGAATGCCCCAACCAAAACACAAAGACTGGCTGAATGAATACAAAAACAAGACCCCTATATATGCTGTCTACAAGAAACCCACCTCAAAACAAGGGACACATACAGACTGAAAGTGAAGGGCTGGAAAAAGATATGTCACTCAAATGGAGACCAAAAGAAAGCAGGAGTAGCAATACTCATATCAGATAAAATAGACTTTAAAACAAACGCTGTGAAAAGAGACAAAGAAGGCCACTACATAATGATCAAAGGGTCAATGCAAGAAGATATAACAATTATAAACGTATATGCACCCAATTAGGAGCACTGCAATATGTAAGGCAAATGCTTACAAGTATGAAAGAGGAAATTAACAATGACACAATAATAGTGGGAGACTTTAATACCACTCACACCTATGGATAGATCAACTAAACAGAAAATTAGCAAGGAAACACAAACTTTAAATGATAAAATGGACCAGTGAGACCTAATTGGTATCTATAGGACATTTCACCCCAAAACAATGAATTTCACCTTTTTCTCAAGTGCACACGAAATCTTCTCAAGGATCCTGGGCCATAAATCTAGCCTTGGTAAATTCAAAAAAAACTGAAATCATTCCAAGCATCTTCTCTGATCACAACGTGGTAAGATAATGTCAACTACAGGAAAAAACTATTAAAAATACAAACATATGGCAGCTAAACAATACGCTTCTGAATAATCAGCAAATCACAGAAGAAATCAAAAAAGAAATCAAAATATGCATAGAAACGAATGAAAATGCAACAACCCAAAACCTATGGGACTCGGTAAAAGCAGTGGTTAAGGGGAAGGCTTATTGCAATACAACATTACCTCAAGAAACAAGAGAAAAGTCAAATATCATGGACACCATATCTTTGACAAAGGAGGCAAAAATAAACAATGGAGAAAAGACAATCTCTTTAACAAGTGGTGCTGGGAAAACTGGTCAGCCACTTGTAAAAGAATGAAACTAGAACACTTTCTAACACCATACACAAAAATAAACTCAAAATGGATTAAAGATCTAAACTTAAGACCAGAAACTATACAACTCCTAGAGGAGAACATAGGCGAAACACTCTCCAACATAAATCACAGCAGGATCCTCTATGACCCACCTCCCAGAATATTGGAAATAAAAGCAAAAATAAACAAATGGGACCTAATTAAAATTAAAAGCTTCTGCACAACAAAGGAAACCATAAGCAAGGTGAAAAGACAGCCTTTGGAATGGGAGAAAATGCTAGCAAATGAAGCAACTGACAAAACAACTAATCTCAAAAATATACAGGCAGCTCCTGCAGCTCAATTCCAGAAAAATAAACGACCCAATAAAACATGGGCCAAAGAACTAAACAGACATTTCTCCAAAGAAGACATACAGATGGCTAACAAACACATGAAAAGATGCTCAACATCACTCATTATCAGAGAAATGCAAATCAAAACCACAGTGAGGTATCATCTCACGCCAGTCAGAATGGCTGCTATTGAAAAGTCTACAAGCAATAAATGCTGGAGAGGGTGCAGAGAAAAAGGAACCCTCTTACACTGTTGGTGGGAATGCAAACTAGTACAGCCACTATGGAGAACAGTGTGGAGATTCCTTAAAACACTGGAAATAGAACTGCCATACAATCAAGCAATCCCACTGCTGGGCATACACACCAAGGAAACCAGAATTGCAAAGATACGTGTGCCCCAATGTTCATCGCAGCTCTGTTTACAATAGCCAGGACATGGAAGCAACCTAGATGCCCATCAGCAGACGAATGGATAAGAAAGCTGTGGTACATATACACAATGGAATGTTACTCAGCCATTAAAAAGAATACATTTGAATCAGTTCTAATGAGGTGGATGAAACTGGAGCCTATTATACAGAGTGAAGTAAGTCAGAAAGAAAAACACCAATACAGTATACTAATGCATATATATGGAATTTAGAAAGGTGGTAATGATGACCCTATATGCAAGACAGCAAAAGAGACACAGATATAAAGAACAGACTTTTGGACTCTGTGGCAGAAGGCAAGAGTGGAATGATTTGAGAGGGTAGCGTTGAAACGTGTATATCATATGTGAAGCAGATCGCTGGTCCAGGTTCCATGCATGAGACAGGGTGCTCAGGGCTGGTGCACTGGGATGACCCTGGGGGATGGGATGGGGAGGGAGGTGGGAGGGAGGTTCTGGATGGGGAACACATGTGCGCCCGTGGCTGATTCATGTCGATGTATGGCAAAAACCACTACAATATTGTAAAGTAATTAGCCTCCAATTAAACAAATTAATTTTTAAAAAGAATTTACTGATTGCTTTTTCTTTGCTAAACATGTTAACTGACGCTCCTTTATTTTGAGGGGCTCCAAAATCACTGCAGATGGTGACTGCAGCCATGAAATTAAAATACACTCCTTGGAAACAAAGTTATGACCAACCTAGATAGCATACTGAAAAGCAGACACATTACTTTGCCAACAAAGGTCTGTCTAGTCAAGGCTATGGTTTTTCCTTTGGTCATATATGGATGTGAGAGTTGGACTGTGAAGAAAACTGAGTGTCGAAGGGTTGATGCTTTTGAACCATGGTGTTGGCGAAGACTCTTGAGAGTCCCTTGGACTGCAAGGAGATCCAACCAGTCCATTCTGAAGGAGATCAGTCCTGGGTATTCTTTGGAAGGAATGATGCTAAAGCTGAAACTCCAGAACTTTGGCCACCTCATGAGAAGAGTTGACTCATTGGAAAAGACTCTGATGCTGGGAGGGATTGGGGGCAGGAGGAGAAGGGGGCAACAGAGGATGAGATGGCTGGATGGCATCACCGACTCGATGGACATGAGTTTGACTGAACTCTGGGAGTTGGTGATGGACAAGGAGGCCTGGCGTGCTGCAATTCATGGGGTCGTAAAGAGTCGGACACGACTGAGCAACTGAACTGAACTGAACTGAACGCTTTACCAGATGTACCCAAAAGAGAATTTTGAAACCTAAATGTAGATACCCTTTGTGACATTTTAGTTGGTTTTTCCTATCAATTAAAATAATACTTTCCTAATTCACTATACTGCTATGAAAATTATTATCTATAAAATGCTTTAAAGTTATAAGGGTTAAGTATCATTATATAGTTATACATCCAAAATTCCTTTATTAACTATGCAATTTTTCTCACTACACAGGTGAAATACAATACATTTAATCTTAGTTATCTTTCATTCCATCAGTGAGTTCATATTTGTTACAGTTTTGAGAACCAAAATGAAAACCTGAATTCTCCTACAATTTACAGGTTCTCAATTAAAGACTTGGCCCACAATTACCAAACATAGCCACAAAATTATATGGCTCCAGCAAAGAAGGGGACAACTGTCCACAGTTTCATTAAATGATTCCCCTTGGAATTTCCCTTTTGACCAGGTCTTAAACACTCTCCTTCACCCAACATACTCTACTCAGGTACTCTGTACTATATTTTTAATCACAAAATGTTTCATTGGCCTGATCTAATTGAATTACAATCAGAATCCCCACAGTATTTCTGAGAAATTCACCACACCAAAAGTTGCTACACTTGCCATTTCTTATTAAGAAGAAAACAGACAAGCCATACTGTTCACATTGCTGAGGCAAGACAGCCTCTCCTGGAATCTTGCTCTTCTTTCCTCCACATGTCCCTTAGCATTTATGAGTGCAGTTTCAAACAAAAGTTCAAACCCCACTGCAGTCATTGAGGGACTGTCCAGAGTTTGTGTGTGTTCATCTGCTCCACCTTAAGCTGTTCAAGAGACAAGACTCAAACTTATAAAAAATACCTCAGTTGGGGGTTTGTTTGCTTTATTATAAAATGGATTAATCACAGGATTTTTATAATAGCTTCATAAGCACAAGTTAACAATAGTTCAATGAACAAAAACTGATTTTCACTAGTTAACTTCTTGGGAACATTTCTACTGCATTAATCACACTGCATCTGGAATGCAGATACTTCATACATTGTACAAATATATATATATATATATATATATATATATATATATATATATATATATATATATATATACTTGCTAGGACTGGGAAGTCTCTGAGTATTCTCATGGTATTTCCTACAGCAGGCCTCAACTTCTTAGTGAAATCATTTTAATTTTTGTTTAAAGTATCCATGAAAGGGTATTTAACTTTAAGTGGCCATTGAACTTTTGTAAAGTAGACTTTGCAACCCTAGAGAGAAATACTGTCATACAAGTGTGGGGATTTGCTCTTGTCTACTGACAAAGCACAATGATTTTCTTTAACACTAAAGTGTGCATGTGTATCCTGCTCCTATTATACAATAATGTCTCCAAAAACAACAATCTCCCTTTTAGGAAGCCTCTATGAACAGTCTCTATTCAATGACTTGAATGTGCAAGATAGTCAGTCAAACAGAGAACAGTAACTTCAACACTCACGTTGTTCCTGACACCAAAATGGAGCCCTAAGCCTTAATATGATCATCAAGAAGCAAAGAAAACAGCATGAGCAACACCTTGTGGTTTCAGACCACTGTTGTTCTATTTCCTTACTGTATCGCCTTAGAAAATGTACTGAAACTCATAAGTACAGATTCTTTTCTCTTCATTCTAGATTCCTCATCTGTATAATCAGGATAAGATACATCACCCATAGTAGTCATTCAAACATTTTGGAAATAATTTCAAAAAAAAAAGAGGGGAAAAAAGAAACAAATTTACAAGTAATCCTGAAAAAAATCCCACTAATCAGAACCTTCCATGCTTTCCTCCTTCCCACACCCCAGCATTCAGGTTAATAGAGGTTTCCTTATCACAGGTGCAGGAAAGAGTAAAGTAGCTCAGCTGGCTTCTCTCAACTGACTCATAAAAAATGAAATACCACTCCCAGCAGCTATTATAACGCCACCTCCCCTATTTTCCAAGCCCCACTTTGCAACCAGTGATAAAAAAAAAAAAGAGCACAATCATCTCTCACCTTAAAGCAACTCTATGTGAATTCTTCAGTTATCTCTCATGTATTCAGGAGAGGCTGGACCAATCAGATATTAGTCTGGGTCCAGGCTGCTGCTTCCCTGATCTGCCCTTGGCTTCCTTAGCTCCCAGACTAGATGGCAGGCAGGAAAACAAAAGGTGGGAACTCCAAGTAGAAAAACATGGACTGTTGCTTAACAGATCCAATTAAAGGTTTAAAGTTTGGGTGAACCCTCAGTAAAATGGGGCTTACTTTAAAAGATTCATTTCTCTTTATTATCCACAACTCATTAGTGGGTTAGATTAAAAAAATAATAATGATACATCTAGTCCTCCTTTCTAATGTGAGTCTGGAGGGACATAATATTTAGCCATGCATATTAGATAATAATAAAATATCTAACAGAAAACTGAGGGTTCAGAGGGAGGAGCTGGTTTGACTTCATATAAAACAGAATCTGCAATACATTGAAGGTGCCTCGACCAACAAACTACTGTATAATTCTAAGGGTGATTTCTTAAATTATTTACAGTCTCAGTAGCTTCCAGTGTGATACACAGGATACCATCTCTTGCTAAGAATTTCATCCAAGTGTTCATTTATCTGTCATGGGATGCTAAAATTTGACAACTGGTAAGTTGAGGGAATCTTTGATACTACACCAGAAGAGACAGCAGATGATACAGCATCTCTACCCTCAACTGTCTCAGCATTATTTGTTTATTTATTTACTTTTGGCTCTTCTGGGTCTCTGTTGCTGTGTGCGGGCTTTTCTTTAGTTATGGCAAGCAGGGGCCACTCTCTCTCTAGTTGTGGTGTTCGAGCACATGGAATCTTCCCAGACCAGGGATCAAACCCACGTCCCCAGCACTGGCAGGTAGACTCTCAGTCACTGTATCCATCAGGGACGCCCTCAGCATTATCTTGAAGAACATATTTTAAGAGCTTTTACTGAAGTTTGCTTTCCTCCCAGAAAAGGAGAGTTCTTCATTTAACAAAGCTATGCTTTTCAAGATAGTGATGAGACACTTTGCCCAAGTCTAAAGCAGAGACATTACTTTGCCGACTAAGGTCTGTCTAGTCAAGGCTATGGTTTTTCCTGTGGTCATGTATGGATGTGAGAGTTGGACTGTGAAGAAAGCTGAGTGTCAAAGGGTTGATGCTTTTGAACCGTGGTGTTGGCGAAGACTCTTGAGAGTCCCTTGGACTGCAAGGAGATCCAACCAGTCCATTCTAAAGATCAGCCCTGGGATTTCTTTGGAAGGAATGATGCTAAAGCTGAAACTCCAGTGCTGTGGCCACCTCATGTGAAGAGTTGACTCATTGGAAAAGACTCTGATGCTGGGAGGGATTGGAGGCAGGAGGAGGAGGGGACGACAGAGGATGAGATGGCTGGATGGCATCACTGACTCAATGGACATGAGTCTGAGTGAACTCCAGGAGTTGGTGATGGACAGGGAGGCCTGGCGTGCTGTGATTCACGGGGTCGCAAAGAGTCGGACACGACTGAACGACTAAACTGAACTGAAAGAAGCAAAAAAGGAAAATATCTAGAAGCGATTATGGGCTACGCACATTGAGGTCCACCCTGTGATTCTTAAAAGTTCAAATTCTGTTCCTTTACAATCTTTCACTTTATAATCCTATCTCCCTCCATTTTGAATAGTTGCTCAGGGAAAATACTGGGACAACAGAAGCTCAGTTAACCAGCCAAGAGAGTAAGATAGATGCTCTCCCTTCTCCTGCTATGAGGGGGGGATGTGGGGTTTTAGTGCTCTCACAGGTCTAAAGATTAAGTCTCTTGGGTTTTCCAGGGTAAGACAGAAGGCAAAGGGTAGAACACACGAGACAGACCACCTGAAAGGAGAGTATTAGCCACTAATCACAGAAGAGAGGTTTTTATTCAGTAGTGAGCTAAAGCTCAAATTAAGAAAGATCTAAGAATTAAAAATAACTCAATAAATGGTGTAAGGGTATACAGAGGGACAATTTTCTCCTAGAACTAAATGTTAAAGACTTGAAGGAGTACAGTTAATAATAAATAAGAAAAGTTAACTATGAAGGTTTCCCAGATAACTCTCTCTCAGAAAGTCTGATTTTCCCAAGAATATCGTTATCATTATAAAACACTCATAAGGAAATTAGCTTCATTAATTAAGAGCAAACAAGTTTATAAGGGAGGATTTTCATGATAAGCCAAAATCTGCTTTCCCTGTAACTCCTATATATTAGTTCTAGCTCAGCCCTTTAGTTCAAAAGAGAGCAACCTAGTCCCACTTCCTCCTGATATTCATCTGATGATCAAATATTTGAAGACAATTATCTCCATAAGTCTTCTCTCTGTAGGTGAGACAACCTTTATTCTGTCAACCTTTTTGTTATAACATAGTATGCAGAGATCATATGTTAGATATTTTGATTATACTCCATAGTTCAGTTCTGTCAGTCATGTCAGACTCTTTGCGACCCCATGGACTGCAGTATGCTAGGCCTCCCTGTCCATCACCAACTCCCAGAGCTTACTCAAACTCAGGTACATTGAGTCAGTGATGCCATCCAACCATCTCGTCCTCTGTTGTCCGCTTCTCCTCCTGCCTTCAATCTTTCCCAGCATCAGGGTTTTTTCAAATGAGTCAGTTATTTGCATTAGGTGGCCAAAGTATTGGAGTTTCAGCTTCAGCATAAGTCCTTCCAATGAATATTCAGGACTGATCTCCTTCCGGATGGACGGGTTGGATCTCCTTGCAGTCCAAGGGACTCTCAAGAGTCTTCTCCAACACCACAGTTCCAAAGCATTAATTCTTCAGCGCTGAGCTTTCTTTATAGTCCAACCCTCACATAAGGACTTCTTAAAAAATTAAGGTTCATGTCATTTAAGAGTTTCTTATATTAATATTAATTAACATTAACATATTAATATTAATTAACCTTAATATAGTAATATTAAGAGTTTATTATTTCAATAAACTTTTATATTGAGTTTCTTATATTAATATAACTCATATATTAATGTTTCTTATATAACTCTTATTATGTAAGAGTATCTTATATAAATAGTTTCTTATATTAATAAGTTCTTATAGTAATATCAATTTTATATTGATAATAATTAATATTGTACTAATATAAGTATTATATTAAGATTTATATTAAAGTATTTTAACTTTAAAAAGACAAGTAGACATTTTAATTTCTGCCTCAAGACTTATGAATCATATGACTTGTAACTCTCTCTCACTACCTGGTGGCAGAGCACTGCTTGAGAACTACAGAATTGGTTATGAAAGAATAAATGAAATGTTAAAACAATAAAAACTACAGTCTCAGAGTAGCTTTCTGACATCACCCAACTTTCTCATCATAAATCAATGGCCTAAATTTCCATTACTAATGATCTGCTAGTTTTCAAACTTATTTTAAAAGCCAAGACAACCTTTTCGTCAAATAGAGGAAATATAATGTAGTAGTTAAGCACAACCTGGCCTCAAACCCCAGTTCTACCACATACTAGTTATTTAGCCTTGAGAAAATTACATTAATGTGTCTGTGCTTTTAGCTTCTGTAAAATGAGGGTAATGTCAACTTCTGAGGTTGTTTTGAGTTTTAAATAATATGTAGTGTTGAGAACAATGTATGGCAAAAGTGTCTTTTATCCATCTTCTAATTTAGTGTTTCTAATACTCCATTGGTGGGCTTTTCAGGTGGCTCACTGTTAAAGAATCCACCTGCCAAACAGGAGATGCGCGTTCAATCCCTGGGTCAGGAAGATCCCATAGAGAAGGAAACGGCAACCTGCTCCAGTATTCTTGCCTTGAAAATACCATGGACAGAGGAAACTGGCAGGCTACAGTTCATGGGGTTGCAAAAGAGTAGGACATGACTTAGTAACTAAACAACAACAACAGGTACTATGTAAGTGTTTGCTATTGTAATCCTAAGAAAATTTTACCAGGAAGCTAAATGGAATGCAAAATGATATAAAAGTGCAAAGAAAGATATGAGGCCCTGCTAACTTTGAATAAAACATGCTATAGCCCTATGGAAACAGTGAGAGACTTTATTTTCTTGGGCTTGAAAATCACTGCAGATGGTGACTGCAGCCATGAAATTAAAAGATGCTTGCTCCCTGGAAGAAAAGCTGTGACAAACCTAGACAGCATATTAAAACGCAGAGGTATCACTTTACTGACAAAGATCCACATAGTCAAAGCTATGAGAGAGCTGACTCATTGGAAAAGACCCTAATGCTAGGAAAGATTAAAGGTAGAAGAAGAAGGGGATGACAGAGAATGAGATGGTTGGATAGCATCAGTGACTCAATGGACACAAGTTTGAGTAAGCTTCGAAGATGGTGAAGGACAGGGGAGCCTGGTGTGCTGCAATCCATGCAATCACAAAGAGTCGGACATGACTGAGGGACTGAACAACAAATAGTCCTAATTATACCACAACCCACTCCACCCCTTATTCCAGTCAGGTTCATAGCATCAAAACTTGAAGTCCACACTAAACGATTTTAGTTCTTGGAGTTAAAGAACAGAGTCTTCAGAAAGTCTAAGTTATCTACTACTAATACTGCAGAATTAGTTATCTTGGAAGTTATCAGTCACCTTGGAATGTAGTAAAGCCCTCTGAAAACAAAGCACAGAGTAAGTTTGTTTTGTTTTTTAGTAGGTGGGAAAGGAAGAATATATTTGAATCATGGTCAGTCAGCCAAGCAGAGCAGATATGGAGAGAAAGTACTGCAATGAAATAATGCTATGGCTGACAATGGAGTAGCTAACTATCATTGAAGGTTTACAATCTGAGAGTTGGACCATAAAGGAGGCTCAGCACCAGAGAACTGATGTGCTGCTGGGGAAGACTCTTGAGAGTCCCTTGGACTGCAAGGAGATCAAACCATTCAATTAGAGAGGAAATCAACCCTGAATGTTCATTGGAAGCACTGATGCTAAAGCTCCAATACTTTGTCTACCTGATGCGAAGAGTTGACTCATTGGAAAAGACCCTGATGCTGGGAAAGATTGAAGGCAAAAGGAGAAGGGGGTAGCAGAGGATGAGATGGTTGGATAGCATCACTAGTCAGACAAAACTTAATGACTGAACAGCAGCAACAATAACAATGTGTTAAGTCAAAATACTTTATAGGTTAATTTTTCAAGCCTCAAAACAAATTTATGGGAGAGGGACTGTTAACATCCCTTATCAGCCCAGTTTTACACATGCAGATAACTGTCACAGAGAGGTTAAATAACTGGCCCAAAGTTGTACAACTAGTAAACGGCTGAGTTGAAATTCAAACCCTAGACATTCCTAGACACACATCAGCCCAGTATCAGTGAATGTCCTAAAGGAATGCAAGGCAAGAGGAGACACAAATCACTGAGAACACGCAATCATTCTCTGTATCACCTGATTCTTGTACAGCAAAGTCATCATAAGACTGTGAACTCTGAAGCCAGACAGATCTATGTTAAAATTCTTGTTTCCATCCCTTACATGTGTGCTTGAGAGCCAGATACTGAGTGTCTTGAAACCCCAACATTATTCAATGTTGTCTTGAGGAGTAAAACTCATGTGTGCATATCACCTAGCACTCTTGCACACAGCAGGCTTTCAGCAAGTGACATCACTTTTGTCAATGCTCTTTGTGTTTTCAAAACACGGTATTTGTAACTTTTGCCCCTCAACTCAGTTCCAAAATTGACATCATTCCTATAGCACAGAAAGGACACAGAGAAAGTAATTTACACAGAACCAGGGCTTCCCAGGTGGTTCAGTGGTAAAGAATCTGTCTGCAGTCCAGAAGACCCAGGTTCAATCCCTGGGTCGGGAAGATCCCCTGGAGAAGGGAATGGCTACGCACTCCAGTATTCTTGCCTGGAGAATCCCATGGACAGAGGAGCCTGGTAGGCTGCAGTCCATGGGGTCACAAAGAGTCAGAGACAACTGAGCATGCACACACAACAGTTAAGTCAGCCCATGGCAGGAACTCAAATCGGAAATTTCCTAGTGTCCAACCCAGTCATTTGCAACTTTCAGCTTCCTCTGGCAACTTCGTAAGTTTTTCTTCTTCCCAAATCTGTGTTTCTCATCCAAAGAAGAAAGTGAGCACTTGTAATCAAAGTCAGATGAAAATTAGACAGATTTCCGGAGCGACAGGATGATCCTCTTGCCTTTTCTGGGGAATATTGGTTCCTGCCAACCAACTGGCAGAGAAAAAGGTGACAGCAAGCCACATAAGTGCAAGTATCAGTGGGTGGAGAAATGTCAGAAACAAAGAAAGCTCTTTACAATATTAAATGCAAACTCATTTACTGGTGGCTGCAGATAAGATGGAAGAGTTTACCATCGACAGGGACTGTGACAGTGATGAATGAAACCATTCTGGAACTGTGAAGGAAAGTGGCCTCCGAGAAGGGGGATAGACATTTAAGGAGGAGCATGAGGATGCTGTGGGCGGGGGGAACAGGAAGAGAATGAGAACTAGTTATGTGTGGGCCGAGGCATTTTCAGTGGCAGAACAAAAAATATAGAAATAATGCTGCTGATACTTAAAAAGCAGGCATCAATTGCCACCCACTCGTAGTCCCCCACACTCTAAAATCAGGAAAGGTATAGCTTCAAAGGAAGAACGAGGGGGAAGGGAAAATGGGTAAGATACATTCTGACAAATGAAATTATATGGGGTCAGTTATCAAATCCACAAAGAAAAGTATCCCATGGCAAGGGCCAGTATAATGGCAGATGTAATCCGTGAATACACAAACAGCTATCCCTCAGCACTTAAGAGGGAATGTTATTGAAAAACTAGGGAAGTTTGAAAGTCCTTGTTCCAAGTTCTTTTCACTCCCTGTTTAAAAGATGACATGCTGCCAGAAATAAAGCAAGCCTGAGTCATAGTTTGGAATTGAAAAAAAGTGTTGAAAATGGAAGTTGAGTTATGGAAATGGGTTTGTTTCTCATAAATGAAAATAAAAAATGTTGGCTCACTGTAATTCTCTAAAAGCTACTGGGAAGACACAGAACTCTGCACACTTCATTTTTAAGTACTTGACTATTTTGGTGACTATAAGCATGTGTTTTAGGTTCATTCTCCCTTTTATCCCTTGACGAAGCTTTGGTATTTGTGTTTCTCAAGCAAAGCTCCATCATGTTGTCTGAAATCCTTCCATTCATTCTGCAAGTACTGAGTGTGCTCCTACTGCGTGGCACACATGGTGTCAGATGCTACCAGATTGGAGAGTGCAAAAAGAAATGTCAGACACAATTTAGAGATGAACCGCAAAAACATCAACAGGTATGAAGCAAGTAAATCGCAATTCATGGACAAGTTGAAAACACACAACAGATCCCAAGGCTGGGCAGTAAATGAAAGGGGCAACCAGGAAGTGAAGGGAACTCTGAAAACCAGGAAAATCTTCATGGTCTTGAGTGGTCCTGAACACACACTAGAGGAGATGAGCCTTACATAATGGGTCAGATCTGAACCAGGAGGGAGGAAGAAGAAAGACCACTCCAAAATGGGAAGGTCCTTCTATAACAAGTTTCTCTTCTTTGAGCCAAAGACACATAGCTTGATGAATTAAAAAAAAAATCCAAAGGCCAAGTTTTCTATATTTTTCAAACCTTTTAATAACCTTAGAATTGACTTTTTTTGTGCCTTTTACATTCAAAACTCCATTTCTTGGTTTATAATCTTTTCCTACTTGCAAGTGTGCATGCTAAGTCACGTCAGTCATGTCCAACTCTTTGCAACACCATGGACTGTAGCCCATGAGGCTCCTATGTCCATGGGGATTCTCCGGGCAAGAATACTGGATTGGGTTGCCATGCCCTCCTCCAGGGGATCTTCCCGACCCAGGGATCAAACCTGCTTCTCTTATGTCTCCTGCCCTGGCAGGCAGGTTCTTTACCACTGAGCCACCTGAGAAGCCCTACTTGAGTAGTCCTCACACCTGAGCATGAACCTGAGTTCATGCATTTGTGGAGTTTGTTAAACAGGCTGGTCTCTGATTCAGCCCATTGAGGCCAGGGCCCCAAATGTGCATTTTTAACCAGATTCCTCTCCCAGCTGAATTTTTTATAAGTGGTCAAAGACAGCCAAGCTTTGAGGAAACACTGGTGCTACTCCAACCAAAAATGGATCCCATAAGCCTCCTGATAGAACCCAGCCAGGAAGGACTTGGAGAATAAATGTACAGAGATTTCAGATCTGACCCCGGACCCTCCTCACCACCACCCTCAACCTCCACTGCTTTATTCCATGGAATACAGGCAAAGTGATTCCCAACTGTCAGAAGGAATAAACATCAAAACAGTACAAACATACGCATGCACTCAACAAACAAACACCTAATTAATATTGAAAAACTGGCCCCAGTTTAACTCAAAACCTACAAAGTTCACATAGGTTCAAAGTCCAACCGAAAAAATTCAATGTACTCTCCCATCCAAGCTGGGCTGCCTTGGCCTGAACAGTGACCTCAGAGCCATCAATCAAATAGCAACTAATAAAAGAAAAATCTATACTAGTTCTAAGTCTCCAAAACCCAATGCATCACATCTTCAATAGTAGAAGCTACGAGGCCATTTCTATTGCCCCTAAGGTTAGAGAAAACAGTTCAGTACTTAACCCACACCTTCTAGGCTGCCCAAAAACCCTCCTAAAGTACAGCTCTGAGCAAGGTATTGACTGCTCTAAAACCTGCCACCAACAACCCATTGTCTACTCTATAGAATAAAACACCTCTAATCCCACAGACAAATGCTTTCCCTTCATCTGATCCCCACCTATAAAACCTTGTCTACTACTATTTCTACACTCCATACTTCTATGACATGAGACTATTCCCCTTGTACAGACCTATCCTGGACTTTTCCACCTCTATTGGCATATAACATGCTAGTCCCTCTAACCAAAATGTCCACAAATTGTGCCCTCTCCCCTTGCCTTCACAAGCCTCCATGGAAAATCCCCTGCCCCCAGCAAAAAAGTAATTTCTCTCTCATTGGTGCCTCCCCCACATTTAGAAGCTCCCTTACAACACTTAGTATATTCAGCCTGCTTTGTGTATCATCATGTATACCTCTTATCTCTTCTATTAAAATTTTAAACCCCCTGAGGTGTCATGTCTTATCTCTCACAGCTCCCAATGCAGTTATTTACAAGATTTATGAGTGTTTTCATGCTGGTACAGAAGGGGTTAAACACTGACTGTATAATAACTGACAGAAGGTCTGAGAAGTTCTTTTCTATCAGAAGAACTGTCATCTCTCCAATATGGACAGACTGGATCTTGCTACTTAAAGTACATTTTCCTACAGATACTATAAGATGTGATTCCTTCTTTTTTTTTTTTTTTCCAATTTTCAATGATAAGAATCATTTGAAATTTCTGAGATATGATAGTGAGACGAGAGCAGCCAAGTTTGAAAGTCCAAGCTGTTTTCCATACATCCATCCCTCACTTTCCTTCAGTTCAGTTACTCAGTCGTGTCTGACTCTTTGTGACCCCATGAATCGCAGCATGCCAGGCCTCCCTGTCCATCACCAACTCCCAGAGTTGACTGAAACTCGTGTCCATCGAGTGGGTGATGCCATCCAGCCACCTCATCTTCTGTTGTCCCCTTCTCCTCCTGCCCCCAATCCCTTCCAGCATCAGAGTCTTTTCCAATGAGTCAACTCTTCTCATGAGGTGGCCAAAGTACTGGAGTTTCAGCTTTAGCATCATTCCTTCCAAAGAACACCCGGGACTTATCTCCTTTAGAATGGACTGGCTGGATCTCCTTGCAGTCCAAGGGACTCTCAAGAGTCTTCTCCAACACCACAGGTCAAAAGCATCAACCCTTCGGTGCTCAGCTTTCTTCACAGTCCAATTCTCACATCCATACATGACTACTGGAAAAACCATAGCCTTGACTAGACGGACCTTTGTTGGCAAAGTAATGTCTCTGCTTTTCAATATGCTATCTAGGTTGGTCATAACTTCCTTTCCAAGGAGTAAGCATCTTTTAATTTCATGGCTGCAGTCACCATCTGCAGTGACTTTGGAGCAAAAAAATAAATAAATAAAATAAAGTCTAACACTGTTTCTACTGTTTCCCCATCTATTTGCCATGAAGTGATGGGACCAGATACCATGATCTTCGTTTTCTGAATGTTGAGCTTTAAGCCAACTTTTTCACTCTCCTCTTTCACTTTCATCAAGAGGCTTTTTAGTTCCTCTTCACTTTCTGCCATAAGGGTGGTGTCATCTGCATATCTGAGGTTATTGATATTTCTCCCGGCAATCTTGACTCCAGCTTGTGCTTCCTCCAGCCCAGCATTTCTCATGATGTACTCTGCATAGAAGTTAAATAAGCAGGGTGACAGTATACAGCCTTGACCTACTCCTTTTCCTATTTGGAACCAGTCTGTTGTTCCATGTCCAGTTCTAACTGTTGCTTCCTGACCTGCATATAGGTTTCTCAAGAGGCAGGTCAGGGGGTCTGGTGTTCCCATCTCTTTCAGAATTTTCCACAGTTTATTGTGATCCACACAGTCAAAGGCTTTGGCATAGTCAATACAGCAGAAATAGATGTTTTTTTCTGGAACTCTCTTGCTTTTTCAATGATCGAGCAGATGATGGCAATTTGATCTCTGGTTCCTCTACCTTTTCTAAAACCAGCTTGAACATCTGGAAGTTCACAGTTCACGTATTACTGAAGCCTGGCTTGGAGAATTTTAAGCATTACTTTTTGCATTAGTTTTCATTTAATCCTTGGACTTAGTGATGATAGCACTGTAGGATTTGAAGCATAGGACACTCAATCTTTATTGAACTGTATCACAGCACTGCCCTCCACTCTGGTTTAGACATAATTGCAAAAAAAAAAAAAAAGAGAGAGAGAGAGAAAGCCCACAGAAATCAGTAAGATTAGCCAGAATCCCCTCAGAGCCTCTCACATGTTCTACAGCCCTCTGGGAAACTCCAGACAAGTTGGAGACAGACAGTCCCTTTCTGCAAGGAGCTTGCACTCCAGCTAGAGGCCCAGAATCCATAGGCCCCGATTTTAAGGAGACTAATTAACCAAGTGTTAACACATCACTATGGTAATTGATCAGTGGGCACAGGGTTCAAGGCTAACCCCAAACACAGGCTTAATGGACAGCTGCCTATACCGTGTGGTATGAGGGCCAAGGAAAACCTGTCTCTAATCAGCCTGCTTTAGTACACAAAATTCCACTGTTTCCTAAAGGTAAGGCATTAAGGATATCCATCTAAAATGCAAACATTTCCTAAAGCTAGGAGTATCTTGAAAAATTGCATGGAAACTTTTCAGAAATCTGTAAGCCAGTGAGAAAGCAAGAATCTACTGATCAGGAAGGAAGTCCAAACCATGGCAGCTTCTGATAGACACTTAGGATCACTGCCTTGGTCCTCTCTATACCGCTCTCCACCCTTTGAAATATTTTGAGTGCCTTTAGGCCCATCTTTAAGAAGGTTGTAGTCTAATGGGAAAGAGAGAGATGTAAATAGTTTCCATTTCATGGGGTACATAATGAGACAGAGGTATACACTGCTGCTACTGCTAAGTCACTTCAGTCATGTCCGACTCTGTGCAACCCCATAGACGGCAGCCCACCAGGCTCCCCCGTCCCTGGGATTCTCCAGGCAAGAACACTGGAGTGGGTTGCCATTTCCTTCTCCAGTGCATGAAAGTGAAAAGTGAAGAAAGTGAAAAGTGAAGTTGCTCAGTCGTGTCTCTTAGCGACCCCATGGACGGCAGCCCACCAGGCTCCTCCATCCATGGGATTTTCCAGGCAAGAGCACTGGAGTGGGGTGCCATTGCCTTCTCCGAGGTATACACTGGTGCCATGGAACTCAAAGGAGAAATACAGCCCCATCTGAAGGGGCTGGAGAATGCCTCTTAGAGGAGCTGATATCTGAGCTGTGTCTTGAAGTAGGAACAGGAACTAGTAAAGAATGTAGAAATGGTGTCATGGGCAAGAACAGAAGACAGCTTTTTGTCTGTAAAGTGTGTAATAGGGAAGCTGAGGCAGAAAGATCTGTAAGCCACTCCATATTATACAGTAATGTCACTCTTTGCAACCCCTTGTACTATACAGTCCATGGAATTCTCCAGGCCAGAATACTGGAGTGGGTAGCCATTCCCTTCCCCAGGGGATCTTTCCAACCCAGGGATCGAACCCAGGTCTCCCACATTGCAGGCAATTTTTTTTTTTTTTTTGCCAGCTGAGCCACCCATTACAGGGAAGCCCCACAGTAATGTCATAGGAAGCATCAAATGTAGGGCAGAAAGGTGGAAGAGGGGTGATGGATCACAACAGGAGACAGATTGTGAAGAGCCTTGCACATCATGTCAGGAAGTGTGGACTTGATGTTCCGCTTAATAGGAAACAATGAAGGGTTTTTAGCAGGGGAATGAGACAATCAGATTTATGTTTAGGAAAATCAATGGTACATGTGTGGAGAATGGATTGAAGAGAGGCAGGACTAGAGGTAGAGAACACAATGAATAGGCTGGCTCAATAAGATGAATCCCATCCCCTTTGGCTTTCTCCTCTACCCCACCTTCACACCAGTCAGTGCCTGAGGCTACCCTTTGGTTCCTGGTGGCACTGCAGATGGCTCTTGGACTGGAGGGAGAACTGGCCAAAGCTTGGTCTTTGTCTTCACAGAAAATATTCAACCAACTTGGCACCTAAATGCTCTCCACAGTGATAGCAACAGGGAGGGCTCCAGAGGGAACAGCTCAATCACCCACTCACTAGGGTGTGGTTCTTACCCTGAAAACCTCCTCCAGACCCTACTGGATGTCTCCTATAGTCAGTCTGGCAAAAATAATCTGAGCTCAAATAATTCTGTTATTTGACTAGAGCAATAGAGGCATTTAAAACAGAGATAAATCCATTGTCTTTGTTAATTTATCACAGAAGCCCTTTTTTCATTTCCCCCTCTATTTTGCAAAGCCCTGGTAAACATCTGATTTTTCCTGAATAATTCCTTACTGTTTTCCTCTCTGTTCCAGCAGGCTGCCTGCAAGCAGCTCGCCACTTAACTTGGGCACTTTCCCATAATTGATTTTTCACCTCAGATACCATCTTTAACTGCAAAATATCTGAGAAAAATAGCCCAGGTTGAAGATTAACACCTCCAGTTTGACTGATACTGCTGACCTGTGGTGATTGATAGGAGAATCTTAAAGTGAAGCTAACCTTGATCTCAGCTCAGCTTGGTGTGGATGGAGGCATTGCTAGTTCACATACAATAAGAGGTCCCCAGCGGCTGGTCCTTGAGGCTGACCAAACTGAGTACAGTGTTTCCTTCAAGTAAAATGAGCCACAGGCAGAGGGGCCTTCCAGGCACAGAAGTCTTAGGTCGTATGGTAGCACGCTTGTATCTTCATCAGTCTTCACAGATGAAATCTATCCCATTGGGCATGTTGGATATGTCTTACCAGACTGTTTTAGTGGGGCAGCCAAAGCTAGGAAAGAGAGTGCTATCTGGACTCCCATGGAGACAAAAAGTCAATTCCAGACCTTCTCTGGGTATGATCGTGAGGCCCAGAGCCCAGTCTTTACTTACTTGACTACTAACATTTTCTGGGTGCTCAGCTCTCAAGTGATCACACAGCAGGTAACCTGAGAGACAACACCCATATATAACAAAAGAACTACAACTCCGTTGCCAATCAATTCAAAAATGTCAAGCTATGTGGTAAACAACCCACCTGCTAATGCAGGAGATGCAAGAAACACAAGAGACATAGGTTTGACCCCTGGGCTGGGAAGATCCCCTGGAGAAGGGCATGGCAACCCACTCCAGTATTCATGCCTGGAGAATTCCATGGACAGAGGAGCCTGGCAGGCTATAGTTCATAGGGTCACAAAGAGTTGGACATGACTGAAGTGACTTAGCACATGAGGCTTCCCAGGTGACGCTAGAGATAAAGGACGGGCCTGCCAATGCAGGAGCCATAGGAGACAAGGGTTCAATCCCTGGATTGGGAAGATCCCCTGGAGGCGGAAATGGCAACCCACTCCAGTATTCTTGCCTGGAAAATTCTACAGACAGAGAAGCCTAGCAGGCTACAGTCCATGGCGTCTCAGAGTCAGACACGACCAAAGCAACTGAACACATATGACATCAAAGCAGACAATATGAGATGGGGTTAAGAAAAAGCCTTCAAAGGTGTGACAAATTAGGAGAGAGAGGAGAGGTTTCAGGGGGAGTACAAGTAACTTTTTTAAAACTTACGATTGACTATCTACCATGGTTAAGGCACTATTCTTTTACATTATTCCTTTTAAGCTAATATCAGTATTATCCCCCATTTTACATATGAGGATTTGAGGATGGGCATGTTTAAATTACTTGCCCAAACTTAAATAAGGTGACATGTAGCATGGCCAGAAGTCAAACCCAAACCAACCTGACTTTAGAGCCCAAGCTCTTAGAACTACACTCCACTCTTCTTCCAGAATGATCCTGTGCTCTGGAGCAAGATGGTTGAGCTGACTGGGAAGACAAAGTTGGAAAAAATACTGGAAGGAGTTTTACACACCCATGTATATCTCTCCTCAACAGTATCAAGAATTCATGCAAATCTGACTCGAAAAAGTCCTGAGTGCCCTCTTTCTCCTCTGAGCACAAAGGCTTCCCTAACTGCCAATAGAATGGAAAGCCATAAATTCCCTTCTCAATTTTGATAAAGTTAGCCCAAGTTTCAAACCACACGCAAAGGAAAACAAACCTAAGAATTTTTAGTTCAAGCAATAATTCTGTTTCCATGGAAACACATAAGGGTAAACTGTAGGAAAAAGACAGCATAGGCAGGCTTCACCTCCACCCTATGAGCTGCAAAGCTATTTTTCTCTTTAAAATAAAGAAACCCTGTATAAACAAGCCATCAAGGCTGGGTGGCTGGTGGGTTATCAGGAAAGAAGGGATTTAACAATAATGGGATTATAAGAACAATTCGAATTTAACAGAGCTCCTGGCCCTTTGAATTATTTTAGTTAATTTGGTTAATTCTCCTTTGATAGATCAAGTTTCTTTGCTGCATAAATATTAGCTTCCTAAATCTCCAGCAATAAACTACCACGAGATCTGGTTATTTTGGGGACAGCAAGGGGCTAATTTGTGCCTGAGCTAAATCATGTGCAACCTCCAGTGAAAGAGCCAAGCCTCAATTAACCAGAATCCAATTAAATGGAGCCTTCAACTAAATGCATCCCCTTTCTGCACAGGGTGCCCAGTGATAAGAAAAAAAAAAATCACAGAAATTTAGTATAGTATGAGTGCATGGCAAGAGAGGAGGGAATATAGCTGTGTGACTTTGGGCAACTTCTTTATACTCTCTATCCCTCCATTTCCTTATCTATATAGCAGTTGTTAGCATTAATGTAGGGTGCTTCATACAGCACTTGAAACTTAGTAAGAACCCAATAAATCTTAGCATATATTTATACTCTTTTAGTCTATAAAGCCACTCAAAACCATCTTCCAGGGGATGATTTACTGTGAGTGCCCACCCAGCCTTCACCTTCTCCATCCCCATTTCCAAAAGTAAATAGTGATCCATCACTCTGAACAATGTTACCAATGCCGGCAAGGACTTTCTCACTGAAGAATCTGTAACATTACTTTCTAAAGCTGGAAAGAGAGCTCAAACATAAATATCTGAGATGGTATAATGCCCAGACAATATTCATGTTCCATTTCCCTTTATATTTTTTAATCTCACTGACCCCTAGTTCCCCCAAATGAACTGATCTTTAACTTTGTGTGATGCAGACCACACATTTTGCCCTGGCTGACTTAACACTTCATCCAACAGCCCAGTCTCTGAGACAGTGTGTTAGGCTCACAGCAGAAATGAATAGGCCTGTGAAGTTCTCTAAGTACAGCATTATGCCCGATTAGGCACTTAATTGGGCACCGCATCCTGTTGATGATAATTATCTTTATTATCCCCACCATCAGCCTGATGCAAAACTGTTCAAAAGACAAGTTATTTCCTAGCCTCAAACCAACCAACAGACACTTTTTTCCCAATGTTGTCCCTCAGGGTGGCCAGTGCCCCAAACTCTGACACCCACTCACACTGAGGTATAGAGGATCAATGACAGTTAAAAGGGGCTTTCCTGGTGGTCCCTCAGTATGCTAAGTTGCTTCTGTCACGTTGGACTCTTTGCAACCCCTCAGACTGCAGCCTGCCAGGCTTCCCTGTCCATGGGATTCTCCAGGCAAGAATACTGGAGTGGGTTGCCATTTCCTTCCCCAGGGGATCTTCCCAACCCAGGGATCGAACCTGCGTCTCTTTTGTCTCCTACATTGGCAGGTGGGTTCTTTACCACTAGCTCCACCTGGAAAGCCCTGGTGGTCCAATGGTTAAGAACCCACCTTGCAATGTAGGAGACATGGGTTCAATCCCTGGTCTGGGAAGATCCCACATGCCACAGAGCAACTAAGCCCAACAGCCACAACTACTGAGCTTGTGCTCTAGAGCCCAGGAACTGCAACTACTGAGCCCACATGCAGCAACTACTGGAGCCTTACAGCCCAGAGCTCGTGCTCCCCAACAGGAGAAGCCACCACAATGAGAAGCCCATGCACTACAACTGGAGAGCAGCCCCAGTTCTCGATAACTACAGAAAGCCCCCTCATAGCAACGAAGACTCAGCATAGCCAAAAATAAATAAATAAAAATGTTAAGTTGATTTAAAGATATATATAGAATGTGCATGCTCAGTCACTCAGCACTGTCTGACTCTTTGTGGCCCCATGGACTGTAGCCCACCAGACTCCTCTGACTACAGAATTTTCCTGGCAAGAATACTGGAGTTGCATGCCATTTCCTCCTTCAGGAGATCTTCCTGACCCAGGGATCAAACTGGCATCTCTTGCACTGGCAGGCGGATTCTTTACTACTAGCCCCACCTGGGAAGTCCATATATAGGAAAGAGGGTCCTCAAGGTCAGTTTTCATAATAATCCCAAAGAAGGGCAATGCCAAAGAATGTTCAAACTACCCGCACAATTGCACTCATTTCACATGCTAGCAAGGTTATTCTCAAAATCCTTCAAGCTAGGCTTCAGCGGTATATGAACCTAGAACTTCCAGATGTACAAGTTGGATTTGGAAAAGGCAGAGGAACTAGAGATCAAATTGCCAGCATCTGTTGGATCATAGAAAAATCAAGGGAATTCCTGAAAAAAGAAATCTACTTCTGCTTAATTGACTATTCCAAAGCTTTTGACTGGGTCGATCATAACAAATTGTGGAATATTCTTAAAGAGATGGGAATACTAGACCACCTTACCTGCCTCCTGAGAAACCTGTATGCAGGTCAAGAAGCAACAGTTAAAACCAGACATGGAACAATGGACTGGTTCAAAATTGGGAAAGGAGTACTTCAAGACTGTATATTGTCACCCTGCTAATTTAACTTATATGCTGCTGCTGCTGCTTCAGTCGTATCTGACTCTGTGCAGCCCCACAGATGGCAGCCTACCAGGCTTCCCCATCCCTGGGATTCTCCAGGAAAGAACACTGGAGTGGGTTGCCATTTCCTTCTCCAATGCATGAAAGTGAAAAGTGAAAGTGAAGTCGCTCAGTTGTGTCCGATTCTTAGTGACCCCATGGACTGCAGCCTTCCAGGCTCCTCCTCCATGGGATTTTCCAGGCAAGAGTACTGGAGTGAGGTGCCATTGCCTTCTCCATAAATTATATACAGGGCACATTATGTGAAATGCCAGGCTGGATGAAGCTCAAGCTGGAATCAAGATTGCCGGGAGAAATATCAACAACTTCAGATGTGCAGATGATAGCACTCTACTGGCAGAAAGCAAAGAGAAACTAAAGAGCCTCTTGATGAAGGTGAAAGAGGAGACTGAAAAAGCTGGCTTAAAACTCAACATTCAAAAAACTAAGATCATGGCATCTGGCCCCATCACTTCATGACAAATAAAAGGGGGAAAAGTGGAAACAGATTTTATTTTCTTGGGCTCCAAAATCACTTTGGATGATTATAGCCCTGAAGTTAAAAGACACTTGCTTCTTGGAAGGAAAGCTATGACAAACCTAGACAGCATATTAAAAGCAGATATATCACTTTACCAACAAAGGTCTGTATGGTTAAAGCTATAGTTTTTCCAGTAGTCATGTATGGATGTGAGAGTTGGACCATAAAGAAGGCTGAGCACCGAAGAATGGATGCTTTCAAACTGTAGTACTGGAGAAGACGCTTGAGAGTCTCTTGGACAACAAGGAAATCAAATCAGTCAATCTTCAAGGAAATCAACCCTGAATATTCATTGGAAGGACTGGTGCTGAAGCTCCAATACTGTGGCCATCTGATGATGCAAAGAGCCAACTCATTGGAAAAGACCCTAATGCTGGGAAAGATTGAGGGCAGGAGGAGAAGAGGGTGACAGATGATAAAATGATTAGATAGCGTCACTGACTCAATGGAAATGAATCTGAGTAAACTCTGGGAGACAGTGAAGTACAGGGAAGACTTGCATGTTGCAGTTCGTGGGGTCACAAAGAGTCGGAGATGACTTGGCAACTGAACAGGAACCCCTGACATCATGCCACCTAGGCATGTGCTACTCCAAAGAAACAAGAATTAGCCACACAAACAAGCACAGAGCTACACAGGACACTCAGTATTTCTCAATGAGTCACTACTGCCCAAGAAAATCTAAGACAAAACTAAAACACAATGTAGATGATGATACCTATTTACCTGATATCATATGAAGAACACCAAAATGTCTGTCCCAATAGTCATCAAGAGCAATTTTGAATGATAAGATATATAAGTGGTATGGTAAGTCATTCAGAGGTATGAAAACAACAGTTAGATTTCCTGTAAGTTCCCAAGTAAATAAAGTGCCCTGGCAAAATGGCACAACAGTTAGCAACACATGGATTTGAAAACTAGAAGAGAAGGGAAGTCAGGAACCCTACTCAGTTGACATCACACCTCTTGGAGGAGGTCCTAGACTTGTCTGCCTTCCTTTTTCCTTCCTTCAATCCTTCTGGTAGTGGGGGAAACAGGGCAAGAAAACAACAAAAGAGAGAACTATTTCACAGTTTGCTTCAGACCAGACCTATCATGCACTCAGGTCTCCATTCTCATATTAACGGTCTGCCCACACGCTTTCGTTCTTTAGAAATTCCCCAAATCCACTTAACAGAGTTAAAAATCTCTGGCTGAGTTTCCATCAGCACTCTCTGTGGAAAGAAGAGATCAAGTGAAAGTGAAACTGTGCATGTCTGGCCCCACGAAGGGTGAAATATTTGGATAACATGTTGGACATTTCAAATACCTTCCATTTTCTGCTGAGGTAGCCTGACTTGCTGAGAATATGTTCTCTGGGAAGAAAAAAGTTAAGTGGTCTATCCCAGAGCCTCAGTGAGGCAGTGAGCTTGACAGAACGTCAACGAGAGGAAGCCAATTAGCGTAGTTTTTACCATGACAACCAGTGCACCTTCCTAAGAAATCAGTGAGACTCACACGCTGACAGGGGAGAAGGGAGAGGAATGTCAGAGAATGTGCTGACTTTGAAAGACCCTTTTTTGAAATGACTCAATATTATGCATTTTCTCAAAATGTCTAGAAATGGAGAATTATTGTTGTCAATGACATGACATTCATTTAGCTCAGGCATGCATAGTTCTGGATGGTGCAAAGCATCAGCAAGAGCAGGAGACTGAGAAAGTACCTCAATTATATGCACAGTTTACAGTTCAGCTGGAGTGGAGGGCCTTAGGACAGGGCAGATCCAAACACATCCTGGCAAACATCACTCAGTTTAAGAGATACAGACATCACTGAAATTTTAAGGCATGAATTAGAAGACATTATCTTCATTCATTCATTCATGAATTACCATCTCTGCTAAATAAATTTCCCCATCTCAAAAGCTCTCCTTTCCCGACCCAATCTAAAATGCAAGTTCTTATCCCTCTATGAAGCCTCCTTTCTAAAGTTACCCCTGGTTCCAATGATCATATTTTCAGACCTTCTATTAGAGTCCACACCACACAGCTCAGTACTGAATTCTACATTATTTTATAATACTATTTAGTACATTTATGTCATATTTCCCCATGACAGTAATTTCTTCAAGGGCATTCTTCTGTATCTCTGAGTACTATATAATGTTGGGTTAAGTGCCTAATAAAAATGTACATGGTGCTTGATTGCTTACAGAGTTCACAAACCTGCGTCTAATTTAAGGGTGACTATATGACCTTGAACCTAGTGCCTCTATTACTGCAGCAGAAAATAAGAATCCTTGCTATGCTCTCCATGGAAAGTAAAGGACGAGGCACAGCAGTAGGCAGGATTTTGCTACCATTGTGGATTTCCTCTTTGTAAACTGCTAGGATGATGAAGAAGAAAAGGATGAGTCATCATTTGCAGTCCAGTCCCAGTAGGTATTTATAGCTAACTCTAGAAATAGTGTTCTCACAACTGTGTGCCTTAATTCTATTCTTCCTTCAAGGCTCAGTTTAGCTGTCACTTCCTCTATGATTCTTTGTTTCTTTATCCAGAAGGACTCCCAGGCTTTTTTCAACTACTAGGGCATTTTATCATGCCTCCTCTCATGACATATCACTTTTTTCTTTGTGTTGTAGTTATTTATGTCCTTGTTTTCTCTCCCCTCACACATATAGTGACATATACTAAGTACACAATACTAGGAATACCTAACACATATTGACATTTATATATATTATTTGATTTAACCCTTAAAGCAATTGAGTTGAAGTAAAGACTATTCACATGTCAATTTTACAAATGGCAAACTGAGACTCTGAAAGATTAAGTCATTTGCTCAGGATCATACAACTAATAAGTGTCAGAGGTAGAATGTGATTTGAGAGTCAGCATTTTTTTAATTTAAATTTATTTAAATTGGAGGCTAATTACTTTATAATATTATAACTACACTATAATGACTCAATCAATGGTGAATGAAGGAAAGAAGAAATGTAATGAATTAAAATATACTACTGTCTTACCTGATAGAGGCTTTCCAGCCATTTGCACATCTTTAGGCTGTGACTGCGGAGAAGGTAATGGCACCCCACTCCAGTACTCTTGCCTGGAAAATCCCATGGATGGGGTCGCCAAGAGTTGGACACGACTGAGCAACTTCACTTTCACTTTGCACTTTCATGCATTGGAGAAGGAAATGGCAACCCACTCCAGTGTTCTTGCCTGGAGAATCCCAGGGATGGGGGAGCCTGGTGGGCTGCCATCTATGGGGTTGCACAGAGTCAGACATGACTGAAGTGACTTAGCAGCAGCAGCAGGCTGTGACTGATCAAGTGTCTGATGCTCCCTACTTGTAAAAGAGTAATCAGACCCAATGTCAAAAGCAAGAGATCAAGTTATAGACTTTCAATATCACCTATTATTCAGCCAAGAAAAGAGTCCTCGTTTACATTTTCAGTCTCTCCTTGGTCTGCAAACTACACAAGGTTCTTATGTGCAATTTTGCATACTGTTCACCAAGAATACACTAGCATTTTGGAACTACTCTCACTCTTCAGACTGGGGGATCATGAGCTAGGCAATATGAGCCTACCAAACTCAGCTAAACTTCATTATTTTTTTTCTGAAACTACTGAAATTAGAATGCATTACCAGTGTTCAACCCTAGATTCCGCGTTAAGATGGTTCCCGACTGCATACATGCCAGATTCAGTCTGTGAAATAGCAGCATTCATTGATTAAATCAAAAGTGGTTAGGGACCAAGAAGATACCTATAAATGTTCATATTTTTAAAAATTAGTTAAAAACAGCTTATTCGTAAACTATAACACTTTAGCCTTTATCTGAAGTCCTCTACAGTGGCAGGTCCCCTGCTGGCCCTGCACAACATTCCTCTGGATGGTCAATGTGGATACTTAGAAAAGAATGCAAATATGGTCTCTACTAAAAATTGTCATCTCGCCATTCCATTGTACAAGTATAACTGTGGTTGTAGTACAGTGTTTCAGACAATGAGTTCTGATGTCAGCCAGCCTGGATTCAAATCCTGGCACAGCAACTATCTTGAACAAATTATTTAACCACTCTGTGCCTCCATTTCCTTATATCTAAAATCAGATAATATGAGTCCTACTTTGGTGACTTCCTGGGTGGCACCATGGGTAAGAATCTGCCTGCCAAGGCAGAGGACATGGGTTTGATCCCTGGTCCAGGAAGATCCCACATGCCTCGGAGCAACAAAGCCTGTGCGCCACAACTAAAGACTGCATTCTAGAGCCCATGAGCCGCAACTATTGAGCCCTCATGCTGCAACTACAGAAGCCTGCATGCCTAGAGCTGGTGCTCCACAAGAGAAGCCACGTCAATGAGAAGCCTGCGCACCACCATGAAGAGTAACCCCCGCTTGTGGCAACGAGAGAAAGCCTGAGCAAAACAGTGAACACCCAGCATAACCAAAAATAAATAAAATTCATTTTAAAATGAAATAGTTTTTTTAAAAAAAGAGTCTTACTTTCAGAATTGTTAGGATTATATGAGTTATATGTGCCTAACACTTATTTCTGGCCACAAACAAGTGTTATATAAGTATAGTTATTATTATTTTAATATGTAAGTAGTTTTAATACTCAAGATCTGTATAGTGCAGTAGCTCTCAACCTGGAACAGTTTTTGCCTCTCAGGGTACATTTAGCAAAGTCTTGGGACATTTTTGGTTGTCATCAATAAAGAGGGGAGGAGATGCTATTGACATCTAGGAGATAGAATCCAGGGAAATGCTAAACATCTTACAATGCACAAAACAGACCCCTACAACAAAGGATTACCTGGCCCCCAAAATTAATAGTGCTGAGGCTGGGAAAACCTGGCAGGGGCAACCTCTACTTTATGAGAACTCAGCGGACCAAAATTCTAAGTAACAAATGCCAGTAAATAACAGGTGATAATTCCTCTTCAAAAAGCTTTCACCAAAGGGTCCTTTCAATATCAGAATTTGATAGATTTAGGGCTTACAGATTAATTATAGCTTCATTCACATATTTATAAATATTTTATATACATATAACAATGGGAACTTTATAAATTCAATACTAGCTAATATACTTAAGGCAAAATATGGGTAGAAATTTTGTCAATGATTTCATAATGCAAATATGTAAACCTCCCCCTTTCAGCCTTCTTAAAGAAGTTACAGGGAAGTGAGCAAGATAAAAACTTAAAGGTAACATCTTATACATCAGTGCCAGCTGAAGATAAAGCACATCTAAATCGATAACTCATGTTAAAGAGAAAAGAGAGGGTTTGCATCAACATCTACTTCTCAGGAATTGATCAACTTGTTGAATGTGGCCCATCTATAAAGCCAACTTGAATTATCTAGGTATTGTCTTATCTACTCTCTGATTGGTTATTAACCGAATGATTCAGCCAACCTAGTCAATGTGCTTTATGTGTTTGAGACCTGTCACTACAACCGCAACTGGTCAATGAAGAGAAAAATCAACCAATTACCCTTGCACTGTCTAGATCTAGTTCCCTCACCTCACTTCAACTTTTCCCAGACAAACTCATACACACAGTTATTTGGATTGTTTCTAGGTTCTATCCAGTTGTTTTGGATTTAAATAAACAAAAACTCCTTCCTCCTGGAACTTCTACTTTTAGAACCACAGCTTAGCTTCTCTCAAGTTGAATTGTACGTCTTATGTACCTATTGTATGCTTGGCACTGCATATTTTTAAAAAGCTTAATTCTAGAGGTAAAAGTCAAGCTTATTCACATGAAACAATTAAAGGATAAGTTGTGAGAGTGTACAGTCAACCCTTGAGCAATGCAGGGGTTAGGCACACAGATCCTATCACAGTTGAAAATCCACATGTAACTGCCGTCAGCCCCTGTATCTTGCAATTCCACATCCATAGATTCAACCAACCATGGATCATGTAGTGCTACTTCTGTAGTATATATTTATTGAAAAATCATCTGTGTATAAGTGAATCTGCACAGTAAAAACCTGTGTTGTTCAAGGTTCAAAATGTTATTTGAGTTTTCGATTCAGCAGTTCAGGCCGAGCTTATATAGTACAGATGATTAGCCAACTTACTGAACAAGAGTTCTAAAGGTGAATTTTATGAGATAGAGCTACAGGACAGTATGTAAAAGTGGTCTTTGGACTAATACTGACATGAATTCAAATCCAAGCTCCACTATTTCTTAGCTACTTAAGCAAGTTACTTTACTTAGCTACAAGCTCTTAGCTACTTTGAGCAAGTTACTTTAACCTTTCTGAGCCTCAATACCCCCATCTGTTTTAAAGTGAAGATAAAAATAGGGTTTTCCTCATTGGGTGGTTGTGAGGATCAATCAAGATAATGAAGAAAACAGCACAGTTTAACGTATCCTGTATAGGGTGGTCACAAGTTCCTATGCATACCAGTTAGACATTATTTGCATATTCCCCTCCATTACACAAATTTAAGTCTTCCTCATTCTTCTGGAATATCCCTTCTTCTTAATGGTTAGAAATCATTTAAGCAGTACCTGAGAGTTATTTTGGATCTGCAACTATTGTTATTCTGACTCTTGCTGCATGAGGTTATAAAAGAAAACTTTTTCTCAAAAGAGAGATCATTCAGGGAACTTCCATTTAACATGTATAGGGATTTTGTTGCAATTCTTTAAGTAATCATCAATTGCAAGCCCTTGTCTTTTATTATCATTGGCATTTTGTGGTTATTCAGAGGAAAAGGAGAGGTAGGAGGAAAAAGAAAAAGGAGATGAAAGAGGAAAAAGTAAGGCAGGAAAAATAATACCTGCCTTACTTATAAAGGAATAGGAAAGGTCATCCAGGCAGAGAGTACAACATAAACAAAGACACAAAAGCAAGAATGAGCAGGTGGAGCATAAACTGGCCAGTCTGATTGGATCACAAGGAACATGTTGGGTGTAATGAGGCATCTTTTGATGCACAAGGAGAATAGCAATAGTGACTTGTCACCAAGTAACTACTTCCCTGTTAAGGAGTCAAACTTTGAAATACCACATGCCTACCCCTCTGTATTTTCAACTGTTTTCCTTCCTGGTGACCTTGAAAAAGGCAAATGCCCACTGATTTTCGAAAACACATTCAAGACATGACAAGCCCACTACCAGTCCTGGTCAGTGAACTGACTGCCCCAGGTACTTCTCCTTGGACTAGAGGGCTTTGGTTTCTCACTACTCTAAACCTGCAATTTCCAGTCACAGTAGGCTGGCTCAATCTCACTTGAAATGAATTACAGACAGATGAAGCCCCTAGCATCCTGGGTAAAAAGCAAGAGGCTAGAATGTTTATAAACTGCCAGCTAACCCATGATGTCTGCCACCTCTAAATCAGCCAAAGTTGGCACAGGTGTTTGAGTGATCTCCCCATAACTCAGCATTTCTTTTGCGTTTCAGGGATTTTTTTTTTAAAAAACAGTCTAACACAATTACCTTTGTATTTTGGTTCATGTTCCATTCAAATTCTGCCAAATAGAATAAGTTACCCCAAAAGGTTTTCAACAGATTTTCTGCTGAGGGAGAGAGAGGGAGGGGAGAGAGAGGAAAGGGGGAGGAGAGGGAGAGAGAGCAGGAGAGAAGAACAAATTTCATATATGAATCAATCTGAGGTTTTATCTTAGGGAACCAAACAGATAAGCCGAAAGTCATGAAACTATTTCCCTCAGTTTCAAATCCTATGTAAGCCCTAACTCCGGCACCCTGAGCAGTCTGCACAGAGCAGTAGTGAACAATGGGGAGCCACCTCCCAGCACAGACAACTGATGGCTGCCCACCTTCAGAGCCCTGCCTGCTCTCAGCGTCTACTGAGTCCCAGACTTCTCAAGGATGGACAGCCTGACTCTTCTGGCTACAGTACAACTTTGGATTCAAAGGGCAACAGATCTGGTACTTGGCAAACATGTCAAGCAATGGAGCCTGTCTTTAATACCTGTACCACCTCCCTAACCCTTCTGTGCCCCCCAAATTGCCAAATCTCTGCTACCTGTGCAGCACATCCTATGATGAAATGGAAAGGATGGGGAATCTGGAATCAACAAGGGTTTATCACCACTTACTATATGACCTTAGTCATGTTGCTAACCTCTCTGAGCCTCAGTTGCATAATCTGTAAAAAGAAGGTAATACTACTTGCATCATAACATTATGTCAATTAGAAAAAAAAAACAGTCTTAACATGCTTAGGACAAGGCCTGACACTGAATACTCAAAACAATAAATGGCAACCATCGTAGTTATTACTATTACTCTCCAGGACCATCTCCCTGCCAACATTAGGTATGCCTTCTCTGGAAAGGGCTCCATCATTCGTTCATTCATTGGGAATGTACTGAAAACCTACTCTGTGCCCAGAAATATCCTGTATACCAGAAGTACAACAATGAACAAAACAAGGTGGCTGACAGTAAGAAGCTCATACTCTAAACTGATAATAATAAGGCAATCTCGTGATTGAGAGCCACAGTCAGAATCCTGAGCATATAAGAAGTAGGACCTAGTCCCAAGAAGGTGGAGAGGGGAACTGGCAAGAATCAGTCAGGGCTATCTGAGTTCAGAACAGAACGGGTTAGCAGGAAGGCTATGGCTTCTTAAATAATCAGGGGACCTAAGGCGTGGCATGCACACACGCATGTGCACACACACACACACGCGTGCACACACACAACCAGGTCCAAGTGTGGGGATGCAAAACAAAGTAGGCTCCAGTTGGTGACATAGATCCTGCAGTAGTGAGTTTTGATGCTGGGATGGGCAAGTTTAACTCACAAATTTAATGTACCATAGTTCTAAAGAGGCTGCATAAAAGTCAGGTCTGACAATATGTAGATAAACAAGATTAGATGATACAAGGCCTATAAATATGTACAAAGTGGTATATGAGCTAGAATCGTTAGTAAATATTACTGAACGCCTACTAGAAGTCAGGCACTACACTGGGTGCTTTTGGTTTACAAAGACACCTCATCTTTGCCTTCACAGAGCTTACAGTACTGGCGGGGAGACAGACATCAATCACATGTAAAAATAATAACAGACAAGGAAAATTCCATAAAGTAGACCTCCCAAAGTGCCACCCAAATTCACCCATTCCACATATGATATCCGATTCCCAGAGAAATCTAAGTGGGTAGAAGAAATAGTGTCATTTAGATGGCGACTCCTCTCAGATAACATGTGCCAGTTTTTAGGAGTGGCCATCTGGAGACAGCATTCACCTCAAAGGGATATCTATGATGGCGGCATTCCAGGCCGTGTGGCACACTAGTAAAAGTTGTATTGTTTAGGCCCTCTTTTCGCAAACCTCATAGCATGGTGAGGCCATCTGCTCCTGCCCTCATGTTTCCTAAAGGACTAACTGTGGAGAGATCTCAGTCATGCATGTCAAGCGAAAACCATGAACATATTTTCCTGCCCTACTCCCTTCACAAAAGATAGCAGTTCTCTGGTAAAGAGAGAATCATTTGATTTTGCTGTTCATTCACTTAGTTACACATTCACATATTCAACAAATAATTAATGAGTGTTTACAATGTGCTGAGCACTGCCAGGCACCAAGGGAAAATAAAGATATGGTCCCTGCCCTCAGGCAGCTCACAGTCTATCAGGAAAATGAACAAATAGTTACAAGAAAGTATGATGAATCTTGGAATGGAATAATCACGAAGTGCTGAAGATACAAAAGGATAAAACACTGAAGTCCAGGGGAAGGAGGAGCCTGACAAGGCTTCCCAGAGCGGGAAGAATTTCAATGATTAGTAATAGTGCACTTAGACAAAGAAGAGAAATGGCACTTCAGGCAGAGGGCACAGCATGGGCAAAGGTATGGATATGAGAAACAACACATTATGTATGTACAGGGAGGAAGACCAAACCTCCTGGTACCCAAGACACTCCCAATTACTCTTGTTATCCAGGCATAGTTATAAATGGCAGTCCCTTTCATTCTCAGAATTGTCCACTTGGATAATACATTTATGCAATAACCCTGCATATGTGAGGAACTTTAAGGAGTTTGAGAGGTAGCATAATAAAAAAGATGTTGTATAGACTCTAGAGTGAGAATTGTGCCCATAAGTCTAAACCAAGATAAGAGAAGGTAGTTACTGGACTACTTTGAAATGTGTTTTGCCATTTTAAAAATTCTAATCACAAGGTCAAACTTCCCAGCCATGCCCATGCACACAGTAATTCCACTCAAAACTGGACCATTACGTTCTATTTATACATTCCTAGGACCAGCTCTGCCATTTCCTAACTGTATGACCCAGGACAAGTTGATTAAACATGCTAGTCCCAGCTTCCTATCTGTAACATGATAATTCATTCAAACATTCAGCAAATACTTATATATTGACTATAATGTTCTATACCAAGAATATCCCTAGTCATTATTCCTGCCTTTATGCAACTTATAATCTAACGAGGGAGACAGATATAAAATAAGCAATGAAAGAATATTAAATAAATTTACCGTTTTATGAGAACAGCATAGTTCTGATATTAAAGCTGATAAAGACAGCACATGTATACATGCACACATGTAAACACATACAAAAGATACTGATCCATTTTAGTTACAAACATAGATCTTAAAAAGCTTGATAAAATACTAATCAATCAAATATAGTATATGATGATACCCAGTAGGATTAATTCCTCAAATTCCTTTAATATTAGAAATCTATCACTATAATATATCTTATATCAACAGAGCAATGAAAAATTATCTATATAATGATCATAATGTATGTTAAAGGTAATTTATTGAATTCTATGTTGCATTACTAATAAACACTTTTAGTAAACTTTATATAGAAGGATAATAACATGACAAAGAAGATTTTTATCTCAAACCAATAGCTAATATCCTAATTAACAGTGAAGCTAGATCAGTGGTTCTCTAACACCTAAACAGAAAAATTGTTTAGAGATTTAAAGATTTTTACAGAGCTGGTATAATGAAGATGGTTAATATTAATAACTGGTAACAACTAGTAATATTTGAGATGATTATAGTTATTATAATCATAATTATTATTTAAGCTATAGTACAAGGAGAATGAATATTGAGGCATGGCGGAAAATTATAGGGATAAAGTAACATCATGGAGTGTTTTATATGTTATACTAAAAAGATAGCCTTCTATGCTGTATGCAAAAGTGGAGTTAAAAGCAGAGCAGTTATAGAAGCATACAGATATTTAATCAGTATCAACAGATCACTCTGTTATGTGAAGATAGATTGATATGAGAAGAATGGAATTGGGAAAAGCAGTTAGCCACCTAAAAAATGACCATGAACTAAAGAAAAAATGGTAACTTGAAATAGAGGGATGATACTAGAAATGTAGACCTATAGATACATTCAGAATGTATTTAGAAAGCAAAATACCCATGACTGTCAGTGGACAGGACATGGGGGAAAATGAAAAAAGCCTTCTTATATAGAGGTAGGCAGACTACTCAGGGCTTGCGGGCTATGGTGAGATAATTCATATTTAATCCAATAGCAATAGAAAGTGAAGTTGCTCAGTTGTGTCCAACTCTTTGCAACCCCATGAACTGTAGCCTGCCATGCTCCTCTGTCCAGGGAATTTTCCAGGCAAGAGTACTGGAACGGGTTGCCATTTCCTTCTCCAGGGGATCTTCCCAACACAGGGATTGAACCCAGGTATCCCACATTACAGGCAGACGCTTTACCATCTGAGCTATGGTGAAACCCTATATAGCAATTAGAGGCCATTAAGTAGATTTAAGCAGGAATTTGCTGTGATAAGATTTGTATTTTAGAAAGTTTTTTCAGCTACTGGGTAGAAAATTATTGGGAAATGAACGGAAGAAGAAGCAAGAAGAAGAGTTTGGAAGCTGTTTCAGCAGTTGAGGAGCTGACAGAGATTGATTATTATACTTCTGGAGGCGGGGGGTCATTTACCAAAAGAACAAATTCTGTAAGAAAAGAAGTTTCAGAGAGAGGACTATGACTTCCATTTCAAAGACATTGTTTGGGGGATATCCAAAAGAAGATACAGGTATAGGTATATCAGTGTGCACATGCATGTGTGCTAGGTCATGTCCAACTCTTCGGGACTCCACGGACTGTAGCATGCTAGGCTCCTCTGTCCATGGGATTCTCCAGGCAAGAACACTGGAGCAGGTAACCATTTCCTCCTCCAGGGGACCTTCTTGACCCAGGGATCAAATCTGCATCTCTTGCACTGCAGGCAGATTCTTTACCACAGAGCCACCTGGGAAGTCCTAGGTATGTCAGTAGCTGAGCCCAAAAACCAAGGCTGGAGATAGAGATAAGTGAGTCAAATCATAATGGCTGCAATGAAGAGAATGACTTGGAGAGTGCAAAGACTGGGGCCAAAGAGTTTGCTTTTTAGTGGCAGGAAAAAAAATGAAAGTGCTATATACTAGATATACATTAAAATGTTTTAATTACTTTTAGTTTAGTTGGTTCCTCTTTAAAAAAAGATAGAGAGAGAGAGAATATACAAGAAAGCCCAAAAGATGATCAGCCATGCACGTAAATTATGGAGGAAATTTTAAAAGGAATACCCCATGATAGCACTCAACATAGGCAACCTGTTTCCCAAGGCTTCCAGCTTATATTACAGTAGTCTTTGTACTCTCCTCAGTAGGAACAAAGGATGAAATTGGGTTTCTGCTGCTCTTAGAAATTTCTGAAGGTGAGAGGTGGGGCTGCAGCTTGGTGGATTACAGAGCTGTTGTTGCTGTTTGAGAATATGATAATTGCAAACTCCCATACCATCCAGACTAGCAGCCACAGAGCATTTCTAATTGATTAGATTGAAAGAACTAAGGTTCTGGTAGAAGCCATTCTTTTCTTCCCCCATGATTCCCATTAGAATTCACAGTTCAGTGTCCACCCAAGTCTTAGAATCACAGCAAGCAGGAAAAAAGTAAGCACTGTATGGCACTCATGAACATCATGTAAGAAGTTTCTACTGACAATGAAAATAAAGGGAAGAATAAATAGTTAAAGGGAAGACAGGTCAAATGTTCATGAGCACAGTCATTGTCTATTAAAATATGTTACAGGACTTCAATAATTAAAATTGTTGATAATAAGGAAGAGATATATAGATCAATGAACAAGACTAGACAGAATAGAAAGAGACCTAACCAAATACAGAAATAGTTTGAGATCAAAGTGGCATTTCAAGTTGGTGAGAAGAAGAGACATTATTCAATAAATAAGTTGACATCAGCTGGTTAACAATTTGAAATATCAGAAAAGCTGCAACCCTACCCATTCCTTAAATCAAAATAAAATCAGTTGGGGGTTTCCCAGCTGGCACAGTGGTAAAGAATCCACCTGCCAATTCAGGCAACACAGGAGACATGGGTTAAGTGGAATGAGGAGTAAAAGTACAGACAGTGAGTGCGGATAATTCATTCAATAAGTGTAGAAATAAGACATGGAGAATGATACAGGGAAATTGTTAGAAGGTGTTACAGGCTGACTCGTGTCCTCCCAAAAGATAAATCTAATCCCCAGCACCTCAGAATGTGACCGTATTTAGAAATAAGTCAATGCAGGTGTAATTACACTTGAACCTTGAACAGCACAAAGATTAGGGGCACCAAGCCTCCATGCAGTTGAAGATCTATACACCACTTATAGTCAGCCCTTCATATTCATGGTTTCTCTGCATCCACAGTGTCACATCTAAGAATTCAACCAACTGAAGATTGTGTAGTACTATAATATTTAGTTTTGAAAAAAAAAATCATATATAAATGGACCCCAATGCCTCAAAACCATGTTGTTCGAGTGTCAACTATACTTAAGATGAAGTCATACTGGAGTGAGGTAGGCCCTTAATGCAATAATAGATATCCTTAAAGAGGAATAAAAAACCATGTGAAGATAAAGTCAGGTGGGAAGAATGCCATAAGAAAACACAGAAAGAGATCCAGTGATACAGCTGCAAATCAAAGAACACCAAGGATCAATAGCCACCATCAGAAATTAGAAGACACAAGGAAGGGTTCTTTGTAGAGTCTCAGGTGATGGCTTTGATGAGATTAAGATTTCGGACTCCTAGGCTCCAGAACTCTGAGAGAAATTTCTATTGTTTTAAGCTACCCAGTTTATGGTACTCTGTTACCACAACCCTAGGGAACTAATACAAAAGAGGATGTTTTGTTATTCTGCTGTTTGTTTTTAATACTGGTAGAAACTTAACCACATGGTAAAAATCTGATAGAATGAAGTGGCCAAGATGGTTAAGCAAGAAGACCTTAGGCACACCTTCTCCCACATACACACAAAAATTACAATAATATCCAAAGCAACTGTTGATGAGAAAGACCACAAGACGAGTAGAAAATGTATTCTACAACTAAAGATATAAAGAAGGAACTACACCAAGACAGGTAGGAGGAGAAAAGATGTGGTATGTTCATGAACTATACCCTTGAGTAGGTGACCCACAGGTTGTAACTTACAACCCAAAGAGTGAGGGGCCTGAGCCCCACTCTGGGCTCTCCAGCCCAGGGGTCCTACACCATGAAGACAAGCCCCTAGAAGGCTCTGAAGCCCAGTGGTGCTTACTTTCATAAGAGCCAGAGGGCTTTGGCAAATAGAGACTCCACCTTTGAAGGGTGTACACAAATATCTCACATGCTCTGGGACCCATGGCAGAAGCAGTAATTTGAAAGGAAAACAGACTCATATGCTGCTCTTTGAGGACCTCCTATAGAGACAAATGGCAACTGGGATACATCCTGGGGACATAAACACTGGCATCAGTGATTTTGGGACCTTGTCCTACCACAAGGACACTGGTGCTGGCAAGAGCCATTTTGAAATGTTCCCTCTAGCTTATCAGTGCTGGGACTCAGCCCTGCACACCGGCCAGTTGGCATCAGTCTTAGGACACCCCAGGCCAAGCAGCTAGTGAGGCTGGGGCACAGTCCCACCCACCAGCAGGCTAGCTGCCATAGAAATCCCTGGGCTCCAGCCTCATCCACCTGTAGGCTGACACCAACTTTAGGTCTCCCAGGGACCTGCAGAAGATGATCCCAGGACTGGGCTCCACCCATTAGTAGGCTGGCATTAGCCTCAGGACCCAGATTCATCCACTAGTGGGCAGGTAGTGGCTCCAGGACCACCATGACCCCATAGCCAGTCATGTCAAGATCCAACAAGCAGACCACCATCAACCCAAGATGCCCTAGGTGCCAAGTCCCACCCATTAGCATGCCAAAATCAGCTGCAGGACCCCCACCCTACACCAAAGCCCCACCTATCAGCAGGCTGACACTAGTTCCAGGACCCCTAGCCCCACAGTCAGCCACCCTAGCATCTGGCTCTGCACCAGCCAGCAGTAGCCTTAGGACCCAACCACGATTCTGTAGCCAGCTGTCTCATGGTCCAGCCCACCAGTGGGCCAGCACCAGGACTGAGATTCCCCTAGCCATGCCAGGACCTGACCTGGCCCACCAATGGTCAGCAACCTCCACACAAAGCAGAGCCTAGCAACCAATCACACTGGGATCCAACCAAATTTACCAGTACACCAACAGTAGTCAGCCCACCATAAGAGAAAGACCCATGCAGCCCACGTAAAGGGTATTCCAAGAGCATACGGCTCTAGTGACAAGAAGGGAGTATTCACCAGAGACCCATAAGATGTTTCCTACAAAATGTCACTTCCCCAAGATTGGGAAACGTAATGAAGCTACCAAATACATAGAAATAAAAACAGAGAAGTAGGCAAAATGAGACAACAGAGGAATTTGTTCCAAACAGTGAAATAAAACGAAACCCCAGAAGAACAACTAAGTGGAAATAAGCAATGTAACTGATAGTATTGTAAAGTAAAATAAATTAAAAATAAAATTTAAAAAATAAATAAATAAATAAATATCAAGGGCTATTAACCACAAAATAAAAAAAAATAAATAATCATAAAGATGTTGAAAGAACTTGGGAGAATGTATAGACAGAGTGAGAAGTTAGAAGTTTTTAAAAGAGTTAGAAAATATAAAGAAAAGCAGAACAGATATGGAGAACAAAATAACTGAAATAAAATATACATAGAAAGAATCAACACTAGATTAGATGATACAGAGGAATGGATCAGTGAACAGGAAGACAGAGCAGTGGCAATCACTCAAACTGACCAGAAAAAAAGAAAAATAAGAGGACAGTGTAAGAGACCTCTGAGACAACATAAAAGCATATTAACATTTACACTATAGGGGTCTCTAGAGGAGAAGAGAGAAAGGAGCAGAGAATGTATTTAAAGATATAATAGCTGAAAAACTTCCCTAACCTGGGAAATTAAACAGACATCCAGATTCCAAAAACAAAGGATCGATCCAAAGAGGACCACACTAACACCAACTGTAATGATACAGCAAAAATGAAAGATAGAAGGAGTATTAAAAGCAACAAAGGAAAAAGAACAAGTTCTGTACAAGAGAACTACCATAAGGCTATCAGTTCACTCTTTAGCAAAAACTGCAGGCCAGAAGGAAGTAGCACAATATATTTAAAGTCATAAAGGAGAAAAAAGTCTACTACCAAGAACACTCTACCCAGCAAGGCTTTCATTCATTTTGGAAGGAAAGATCAAAAGTTTTACAGACAAGCCAAAGTTAAGAGTTCAACATCATAAAACCAGCTTTATAAGAAATGTTAAAGGAACTTCTCCTAGTTGAAAAGAAAAGGCCACAACTAGAAATACGAATATCACATAATGAAAAATCTCAGTGGTAAAGGCAAATATACAGTAAGTACAGTAAATCAACCATTTATAAAGCAATAAGAAGGTTAAAAGTCAAAAGTAGCAAAGTCATATATATGCTTAATGAGTGCTTAAGGGATATGCAATAGAAAAGGATGTAAAATATGTCAAAAACATTAAATTGGGTAGAAGTAAAAATGAATGGTTGTTAAATAAAATACATTTCAACTTAAACAACTTAAAATAATCATGTATATTTAGAGATAAAAAGATAACTATAGACAGATACACAGATATATAAAGATTGTTATATATAAACCTCATGGTAACAAATGAAAAATCTTTAACAGATACACACAAAAAAGGGAAAGGAATCTAAACATAACACTAAAGATAGTCATTAAGTCACAAAGGAAAATAGAGAAAGAAGAAGGAACAAAAACAAGCTATAAAACAACCCAAAAATGATTTTAAAATGGCAGTAAAGTAAATACCTATCAATAACAACTTTAAAAGTAGGTGGACCAAATGACTGAATGGACACAAAAGCAAAACCCATCTATGTCTGTTTATAAGTCACTCACTGCAGATCTAAAGACACACACAAACTGCAAGGAAGAGGATGGAAAAAGGTATTCCACGCAAATGGCAATAAAAAGAAAGCTGGGTGGCAATGCTTATATCAGACAATACAGAACTTAAAACAAAGACTGGAAAAAGATGAGAGTAAAAATAAATGAAATAAATGAGGCAAAAAACAACAATAGAAAAGATCAATAAAACTAAGAGCTGGTTCTTCGAAAAGAAAAACACAGTTGACAAACATTTAGCTAAACTCATCAAGGAAAGAAAATGAGAGAGCTCAAATCAATAATATCAAAAGTGAAAAAGTAGAAGTTACAACCATCATCACAGAAATACAAAGACTCACAAGAAGACTACAAAAAATTATGTGCCAAAAAATGGACAACCAAGCAGAAACAGAAAAATTCTGAGAAATGAAAATCTCCCAAGACCAAATCAAGAAAAATAGAAAATACAAACAAACCAATTACTAACAATGAAACTGAATCACTAATTTTTTAAAAATACCCACAGCCACAAGTCCAGAATCAGACAGCTTAACATGTGAATTTTACCAAACATTTAGGGAAGAACCAACACCAGTCTTTTCCAAACTATTCAAAAAACCTGGAGAGGAAAGAATGCTTCTGAACTCATTCTATGAGGCCAGCATCACCTCAATATCAAAATCAGACAAAGATATGAAAAAAAGAAAATTACATGCCAGTAATCACTGATGAACATAGATACAAAAATTCTCAACAAAATATTAGCAAAACAAATTCAAGAATACACTAAAAAGGTCATACACCATGATCAAGTCAGATTTATCCCAGGGACGCAAGAATGGCTCAACATCCACAATTCAATCAATGTAATACACAACATTAACAAATTGAATTCAAAAAATCATATGACCGTCTCAATAGATGCAGAGAAAGCTATTGAAGAAATTCAATACACATTTATATCAAAACTCTTAACAAAGTGGGTATGCAAGGAGCATACCTGAACATAATAAAGGCCATATGTGATAAATACACAGCTAGAATCATAGTTAAGAGTGAAAAGCTAAAATCATTTCCTCTAAGACAAGGAACAAGACATCCTTGTGGACATCTGCCCACTCTCATCACTTTAATTCTACAAAGTATTAGAAGTCCTAGCCACAGCAGTCAGGGAAAAAATAAAAGGAATTAAAAGTGGAAAGGAAGTAAAACTGTCATTGCTTGCCAATGACATGCTATCCATAGAAAATCCCGAAGACCCACCCAAAAAGTACTAGAAATGGTCAATGAATTCAATACAACTTCAGGATACAAAATTAATATACAGAAATATGTTGTGCTTCTATTCACTAATAAGGAACTACCAGAAAGTGAAATTAACAAAACAACCCCATTTAAAACCTCATAAAAAATAAAATACCTGGGAGTAAATCTAAGAAAATAAAAGACTCGTACTAGGAAAACTATAAAACAATGAAAAAGGAAATTAAAGATGACAAAAATGAAAAAATATACCATGTTCTTGGGTAGGAAGAATTAATATTGTTAAAATGACCATACTATCCTATGCAACTGCAGATTGAATGTAAGCCCTATCAAAATACCCATGACATTTTTCCCAGAACTAGAAGAAAGAATTCAGAAATTTGGATGGAAACACAAAATACCCTGAATAGCCAAACAACCATAAGAAAGAAGAATAAAACTGGACTTATCATGCTCCCTAATTCCAAACTATATTACAAAGCTATAGTAATCAAAACAGTTTGAAACTGACACAAAAACAAACACATAGAACAATGGAACAGGAAACAGAGCCCAGAAATGAATCCACACTTACAGGAGGTATTAATCTATGACAAAGATAGCAAGAATACACATGGGGAAAACACAGCTTCTTCAAAAAATGGTGTTTGGAAAATGGGACAGGCATATGCAAAATAATCAAACTGGACTACTCTCTCACACCATTCACAAAAATAAGTTAAAACTGGATTCAAGACTTAAATATAAGACCTGACACCATAAAGCTTTTAGACAAAACATAGACAGTATATTCTTTGACAATAATCTTAATAAAAATTTTGAACATGTCTCCTCAGGCAAAGGAAACAAAAAACAAATAAATGAGACTGCATCAAGCTTAAAAGGTTTTACACAGAGAAGAAAACTATCAGCAAAATGAAAACACATTATTGACTGGGGGATTTTTGCAGAAACTAATGCCTGTGGCTGACAATTTGTTTTGAAAATGAATATCGAAATGCCTCCAGTCAATAATGTTCAGATAACAAAAGACATATTAATACACCTCTGCTCAATGTAGTTAACAGAAGATATTTGCAAATGATACATCCAACAAGAGGTTAATATCCAAAATACTAAAGGACTCATACAACTCAACATAAAAAAAATATATGATTTTAAAATGGGCAGAAGATCTTAATAGATATTTTTCCAAAGGAGACTTACAGATGGCCAGTAGGAACAGGAAAAGATGCTCAACTTCACTAATCATCAGGGAAATGCAAATCAAAACCAAAATGAGAAATGACCTCACCACCTGTCAGAATGGGCTATTAAAAAGACAGCACATGGAACGCTGCTCAGTGTTACAGCCTGGATGGCAGGGGGGTTTGAGGGAGAATGCATACATGTATTTGTATGGCTGAGTCCCTTCACTGTTCACCTGAAACTATCACAACATTGTTAATTGACTATACACCAATACAAAATAGAAAGTTTAAATAACAAAAATTAATAAGAATAACTCTTAGTCATCTTCCAAAAAAAAAAAAAAAGACAACAACTAATACATGTTGACAAGGATGTGGAGAAAAGGGAATCCTAGTGCACGGTTGGTGGGAATATAAATTGCCACAGCCACTCTGGAAAGCAGTATAGAGAGTTCTCAAAAGATTAAAAAGAGCTCTACTATACGATCCAGCGATTCCACTTCTGGTTATTTATCCAAAGAAAATGAAAACACTAATTAATAAAGATATATGCACCCCTATGTTCACAGCAGCATTACTTCCAAGAGCCAAGATATGAAAGCAACCTAAGTGCCCATCAATATGTGAGTGGATAAAGGCATGGTACACACACATACACACACATATACACACAGTGGAATGTGACAGCCACATTTTTTAAAGGATGAAATCTTGTTATTTGTAACAACATGGAGGTATATAACAGGTATTATGCTAAGTGAAATAAGTCAGACAGAAGAAGACAAATACTGTATGATTTCATATTTAGGTGGAATCTAAAAAATCAAAACAAAACAAATTAACACATATAATAAAATAGAAACAGAGTTATAGATACAGAGAACAAACAAGTGATTACCAGAGCAGTGAGCTGGCAGGAAGAAAGAAATAGGTGAGGGAGATTAAGAGGTACAAATTTACAATTACAAATAAATGAGTCATGGGTATAAAATGTACAGTGTGAGAAATACTGTAACTATGTAATATCTCTGTATGCTGACATATTGTAACTAGACTTATAGTGGTGATCATTTTAAAATGTATAGAAATATCAAATCATATGTTGTATAACAGGAACTAACAATGTTGTAGGTGTTATACTTCAAAAATAAACAAACATGGAAAACTGTTACTAGGGGTTGGGGAGGTAGGGGGAATGAAGGTAGCCGAAAGGTACAAACTTGCAGTTATAAGATAAATAAGCACTAGGGATATAATGTACAACATGACAAGTATAATTAACACTGCTGTATGTTATATATGAAAGTTAATAGAGTAAATCCTAAGAGTTCTCATCACAAGGAAGAATTTTTTCTTTAATTTTATATCTATATTGAAATGATGGACGTTCACTATATTGTGATAATCATTTTATTATATAAGTTAAACCATTATGCTGTATACCTTAAATGTATACAGTGCTGTATATTAATGACATCTCAAAATTGAAAGAAAAAAATGAAAGGCCAAAAAATAATAACAATGCATGTGATTTATTTGTTTAAAACAAAATTTGAAAAGTGACTTTTTGGGACTTAATTCAACCTCAGCTACTTAAAGCTATACACAATTGCCAACCCATGAAGAGCCCCCAGCCCTTGGTGGAAGTCCTTCTTTTCTTTTGGGGGGATTTTTGCATTTCAAATATTTGCTGTTTTACCAGATGAATAGTCAGTTATGAAGTAAACAGTCATTTATAAGCTAAATTTTAACAATCTGAAAATTGGAACTTATAAAATAAATTACAGTGGAGATATTAAGAAGCTGGGGAAAACCTAACAGTCTCTAAGAGCTTAAAAAAAAAGCCTTTGTCCTTTCTTAAATGATCTTCTAAATAAACAGTTGCTACTGTTTAACATCAGGAGACACATTACAGTTAAAGAAGCCCAATACCTGCATTGAACTGATAACACACATCTCTATAACTTAGGGGGAAAAGTAATAAGTATGGCTGTGGAGCCTTATTTCCGCCGTCTCTTCTGGGGAAAATAACTTTTTACGCAAACTCATTTTTCATTTCCACCACATTGTCTTCCTTTTCCAAACAGGATATAAAATGATTTCACAGGCACCTCTGGAAATGAGCACTGAGAAAAGCTTCCCCTCACACAAAAGCCTACCCACCTCTTGAAAGATTCTAAAATTAGAAAAGCATTCTCTTTCACAAAAATGGAAGCAATGCAGCTAACCTACTTTGCACAATTCTTCAAGGCAGGCATAACTACATTTCCTGAGCTTCCTTGAGCTATGACATTCTGAAAAATACTTCAGGCCACCAAGCATCTAATTGGGCCCTTGGAAAGACCATTTTCTCACTATGAATGTTAGGCCTTTGAATAATTCTCCCTTTCAGGAGTTCCTTATCAAAAGGTAGTGGATTCTGTTCCCTCAACATGTTGGCATGCATTTTGGAATGTGTTGGCATCTCTTTGGAAATTGAGAAATATCTTTGCCTCTTTCAAATGGGTCATTTTCAATTCCTCTAGACTGCATTTAAGTTACATCCAAGAATTTGGCTGGAGAGGCAGCACTCTGACCTAGGAGTTACAGACGGGAGTTCTAGTCCCAAGCCCTCTGTTTACAACCATATAGTCATGAAGACTAGTTAAATACTTCTGAGTTTCCTCAGCTATAAATAAAGACAATGGAAACAACAATAACAAACAGCACAAGGTAATTTTAAGGATCAAGTGACATCATCTGATAATGTTACATTTGCCAAAAGTAACCACAGTTTACAGAAAGTTCTTTCATATGCATTAGTTCATTTAATTTTGCAGGAGCACTTGCAAAATGATAAATGGTTATGTTAGGCATTGTGACAATCACATGCATCAAATTTCTCTCAAATTAACCAGGCCCAAAATGCATAGTAAACCTCTTTAAATGTTCATGGCAAGCATTTCAATTAACATATAACCCATTTGTTGTGCTTTCATTACTTCTATAGTTATTTTTTTCTTCTAATATATTTTGGGAAGCTAAAAACGATACCATTCTGTCAGAAGAAAGCTACATAAAAATAACCCCAGCTTAAACAGCTCAGATTCTAACTTATTCATTTATTTTCTTCCTTTCCCTTTTTAAAAATTATTATTCTTTGTCTTTTTTTAATTGTAGGCTAATTACTTTACAATACTGTGTCAGTTTTGCCATACATTGACATGAATCTGCCACAGGTGTATACCTGTTCCCCATCTTGAACATCCCTCCCACCTACCTCCCGATACCATCCCTCTGGGTCATCCCAGCACACCAGCCCCGAGCATCCTGTATCATGCCTCAAACCTGGACTGGCTATTCGTATCATATATGATATTATACCTGTTTCAATGCCATTCTCCCAAATCATCCCACCCTCGCCCTCTCCCACAGAGACCAAAAGACTTTATACATCTATGTTTCTTTTGCTGTCTCTCATACAGAGTTATCGTTACCATCTTTCTAAATTCCATATATATGCATTAGTATACTGTATTGGTGTTTTTCTTTCTGGCTTACTTCACTCTGTATAATAGGCTCCAGTTTCATCCACTTCATTAGAACTCATTCAAATGCATTCTTTTTAATGGCCGAGTAATACTCCATTGTGTATATGTACCACGGCTTTCTTATCCATTCATCTGCTGAAGGACCTCTAGGTTGCTTCCATGTCCTGGCTATTATAAACAGTGCTGTGATGAACAATGGGGTACATGTGTCTCGTTGAATTCTGGTTTCCTTGGTGCATATGCCCAGAAGTGGGATTACTGAGTCATAAGCCAGTTCTATTTCCAGTTTTTTAAGGAATCTCCACACTGTATTCCATAGTGGCTGTATTAGTTTGCATTCCCACCAACAGTGTAAGAGGGTTCCCTTTTCTCCACACCCTCTCCAGCATTTATTGCTTGTAGACTTTTGGATCGCAGCCATTCAGACTGGCGTGAAATGGTACCTCATTGTGGTCTTGATTTGCATTTCTGATAATGAGTGATGTGGAACACCTTTTCATGTGTTTGTTAGCCATCTGTATGTCTTTCTTGGAGAAATGTCTATTTAGTTATTTGGCCCATTTTTTGTTTGGGTCGTTTATTTTTCTGGAACTGAGCTGCATGAGTTGCTTGTATATTTTTGAGATTAATTTTTTGTCAGTTGCTTCATTTGCTATTATTTTCTCCCATTCTGAAGGCCATCTTTTCACCTTGCTTATAGTTTCCTTTGTTGTGCAGAAGCTTTTAATTTTAATTAGGTCCCATTTATTTTTGCTTTTATTTCCAATATTCTGGGAGGTGGGTCATAGAGGATCCTGCTGTGATTTATGTCAGAGTGTTTTGCCTATGTTCTCTAGGAGTTTTATAGTTTCTGGTCTTATGTTTAGATCTTTAATCCATTTTGAATTTATTTTTGTGTATGGTGTTAGAAAGTGTTCTAGTTTCATTCTTTTACAAGTGGCTGACCAGTTTTCCCAGCACCACTTGTTAAAGAGATTGTCTTTTCTCCATTGTATACTCTTGCCTCCTTTGTCAAAGATAAGGTGTCCGTAGGTGCGTGGATTTATCTCTGGGCTTTCTGTTTTGTTCCATTGATCTATATTTCTGTCTTTGTGCCAGTACCATACTGTCTTGATGACTGTGGCTTTGTAGTAGAGCCTGAAGTCAAGCAGGTTGATTCCTCCAGTTCCATTCTTCTTTCTCAAGATTGCTTTGGCTATTCAAGGTTTTTTGTATTTCCATACAAATTGTGAAATTATTTATCCTAGCTCTGTGAAAAATACCGTTGGCAGTTTGATAGGGATTTCATTGAATCTATAGATTGCTTTGAGTAGTATACTCATTTTCACTATTGATTCTTCTGATCCATGAACACAGTATATTTCTCCATCTATTAGTGTCCTCTTTGATTTCTTTCACCAGTGTTTTATAGTTTTCTATATATAGGTCTTTTGTTTCTTTAGGTAGATATATTCCTAAGTATTTTATTCTTTTCATTGCAATGGTGAATGGAATTGTTTCCTTAATTTCTTTTTCTGCTTTCTCATTATTAGTGTATAGGAATGCAAGGGATTTCTGTGTGTTGATTTTATATCCTGCAACTTTACTATATTCATTGATTAGCTCTAGTAATTTTCTGGTGGAGTCTTTGGGGTTTTCTATGTAGAGGATCATGTCATCTGCAAAGAGTGAGAGTTTTACTTCTTCTTTTCCAATTTGGATTCATTTCTTTTTCTGCTCTGATTGCTGTGGCCCAAACTTCCAAAACAATGTTGAATAGTAGTGGTGAGAGTGGGCACCCTTGTCTTGTTCCTGACTTTAGGGGAAATGCTTTCAGTTTTTCACCATTGGAGGATAATGCTTCCTGTGGGTTTATCATATATAGCTTTTATTATGTTGAGGTATGTTCTGTCTTATTACTGCTTTCTGGGGTTTTTGGTTTTGTTTTTTATCATAAACGGATGCTGAATTTTGTCAAAGGCTTTCTCTGCATCTATTGAGATAATCATATGGCTTTTATTTCTCAATTTGTTAATGTAGTGTATTACTTTGATTGGATATTGAAGAATCTTTGCATCCCTGGGATAAAGCCCACTTGGTCATGATATATAACCTTTTTAATATGTTGTTGGATTCTGTTTGCCAGAATTTTGTTAAGGAATTTTGCATCCATGTTCATCAGTGATATTGCCCTGTAGTTTTCTTTTTCTGTGGGCATCTTTGTCAGGTTTTGGGATTAGGGTGATGGTGGCCTCATAGAATGAGTTTGGAGGTTTACCTTTCTCTGGCAATTTCTGGAAGAGTTTGAGTAGGATAGGTGTTAGCTCTTCTCTCAGTTTTTCATGAGAATTCAGCTGTGAAGCCGTCCTGGACCTGGGCTTTTGTTTGCTGGAAGATTTCTGATTACAGTTTCAATTTCCATGCTTGTGATGGTCTGTTAGATTTTCTATTTCTTCCTGGTTCAGTTTTGGAAAGTTGTACTTTTCTAAGAATTTGTCCATTTCTTCCAAGTTGTCCATTTTATTGGCATATAATTGCTGATAGTAGTCTCTTATGATGCTTTGTATTTCTGTGTTATCTGTTGTTGATCTCTCCCATTTTCATTTCTAATTTTGTTGATCTGATTTTTCTCCCTTTGTTTCTTGATGAGTCTGGCTAATGGTTTGTCACTTTTATTTATTCCTTTCAAAGAACCAGCTTTTGGCTTTTGTTGATTTTTGCTATGGTCTCTTTTGTTTCTTTTGGTATTTATTTCTGCCCTAATTTTTAAGATTTCTTTCCTTCTACTAACCCTGAGGTCTTCATTTCTTCCGTTTGTAGTTGCTTTAGGTGTAGAGTTAGGTTATTTATTTGACTTTTTTCTTGTTTCTTGAGGTAAGCCCTGTATTGCTATGAACCTTCCCCTTAGGCACTGCTTTTACAGTGCCCCATAGGTTTTGGGTTGTTGTGTTTTTATTTCCATTCATTTATATGCATATTTTGGATTTTTTTGATTTCTTCTGTGATTTGTTGGTTATTCAGCAGCATGTTGTTCAGCCTCCATATGTTGGAATTTTTAATAGTTTTTCTCCTGTAATTGAGATCTAATCTTACTGCATTGTGGTCAGAAAAGATGCTTGGAATGATTTCATTTTTTTGAATTTACCAAGGCTAGATTTATGGCCAGGATGTGATCTATCCTGGAGAAGGTTCCATGTGGCTTGAGAAAAAGGTGAAATTCATTGTTTTGGGGTGAAATGTCCTATAGATATCAATTAGGTCTAACTGGTCCATTGTATCATTTAAAGTTTGTGTTTCCTTGTTAATTTCTGTTTAGTTGATCTATCCATAGGTGTGAGTGGGAATTAAAGTCTCCCACTATTATTGTGTTAATTTCCCCTTTCAGACTTGTTAGCATTTGTCTTACATATATTGCAGTGCTCCTATGTCAGGTGCATATATATTTATAATTGTTATATCTTCTTCTTGGATTGATCCTTTGATCATTATGTAGTGTCCTTCTTTGTCTCTTTTCACAGCCTTTGTTTTAAAGTCTATTTTATCTGATATGAGTATTGCTACTCCTGCTTTCTTTTGGTCTCTATTTGCATGGAATATCTTTTTCCAGCCCTTCACTTTCAGTCTGTATGTGTCCTTGTTTTGAGGTGGGTCTCTTGTAGACAACATATATAGGGGTCTTGTTTTTGTATCCATTCAGCCAGTCTTTGTCTTTTGGTTGGGGCATTCAACCCATTTACATTTAAGGTAATTATTGATAAGTATGATCCCATTGCCATTTACTTTATTGTTTTGGGTTCGAGTTTATACACCTTTCTGTGTTTCCTGTCTAGAGAAGATCCTTTAGCGTTTGTTGGAGAGCTGGTTTGGTGGTGCTGAATTCTCTGAGCTTTTGCTTGTCTGTAAAGCTTTTGATTTCTCCTTCATATTTGAATGAGATCCTTGCTGGGTACAGTAATCTGGGCTGTAGGTTTTTTTTCTTTCATCACTTTAAGTATGTCCTGCCATTCCCTTCTGGCCTGAAGAGTATCTATTGAAAGATCAGCTGTTATCCTTATGGGAATCCCCTTGTGTGTTATTTGTTGGCTTTCCCTTGCTGCTTTTAATATTTGTCTTTGTGTTTGATCTTTGTTAATTTGATTAATATGTGTCTTGGGTGTTTCCTTGGGTTTATCCTGTTTGGGACTCTCTGGGTTTCTTGGACTTGGTGATTATTTCCTTCCCCATTTTAGGGAAGTTTTCAACTATTATCTCCTCAAGTATTTTCTCATGGTCTTCTTTTTGTCTTCTTCTTCTGGGACTCCTATGATTCGAATGTTGGGCATTTAACATTGTCCCAGAGGTCTCTGAGGTTGTCCTCATTTCTTTTAATTCTTCTTTTTCCTCTGTTCATTTATTTCTACCATTCTATCTTCTACCTCACTTATCCTATCTTCTGCCTCTGTTATTCTACTGTTGGTTCCCTCCAGAGTGTTTTTTATCTCATTTATTGCATTATTCATTATATATTGACTCTTTTATTTCTTCTAGGTCCTTGTTAAACATTTCTTGCATCTTCTCGATCCTTGTCTCCAGGCTATTTATCTGTAACTCCATTTTGTTTTCAAGATTTTGGATCATTTTCACTATCATTATTTGGAATTCTTTATCAGGTAGATTCCCTATCTCTTCCTCTTTTGTTTGGTTTGGTGGGCATTTATCCTGTTCCTTTACCTGCTGGTATTTCTCTGCCTTTCATCTTGTTTATATTGCTGTGTTTGGGTGGCCTTTCTGTATTCTGGCAGTTTGTGGTTCCTCTTTATTGTGGAGGTTCCTCGCTGTGGGTGGGGTTGATGGGTGGCTTGTCAAGGTTTCCTGGTTAGGGAAGCTTGTGTCGGTGTTCTGGTGGGTGAGCTGGATTTCTTCTCTCTGGAGTGCAATGAAGTGTCCAGTAATGAGTTTTTGAGATGTCAGTGGTTTGGTGTGACTTTGGCAGCCTGTATATTGAAGCTCAGGGCTATGTTCCTGTGTTGCTGGAGAATTTGCATGGTATGTCTTTGCTCTGGAACTTGTTGGCCCTTGGGTGGTGCTTGGTTTCAGTGTAGGTATGGAGGCATTTGATGTGCTATCAATTAATGTTCCCTGGAGTCAGGAGTTCTCTGGTGTTCTCTCAGGATTTGGACTTAAGCCTCCTGCCTCTGGTTTTCAGTCTTATTCTTACAGTAGCCTCAAGACTTCTCCAATCTCCTTCAAAGACAATGGTGCCCTTCTGAGTGCTACCGATGTTCCTCTGCCAGAAAATACAGAAGTTTGTTGTTGGAATCTGCTCGAGCATTCAAATGTTCTTTCGTGAATTTGTGGGGGAGAAGAGTGGTCTCCCATCCTATTTCCTCTGCCTATCTTAGTACCACCCACTTTATTATTTAAAATTATTAGTATATAAGCAGGCTTTATACTGTGACTTATTGAAGAGTGTGTTTCAACAATGTACGCATGAACACCTCCATTGACTCTTAAGTACAGAACAGTATTCAAAGTCATAATACTAATAGTTCTATATCAATAATACATTGGAAAAATTGTGGCATTACTGTTGCTCACCAAATGTTTCTATTTTCCCTTCTTTTCCACCTTTCCAGCACATAACCAGGTTGCTTTCCTTACACACACAGCCATCTAACTAGTTTTGGTCAACAATGCACAAATGAAAATGGTATGTGTCACTTCTGGGTGCATGCTTTAAGAGCTAGTGCATATTGCATCATATACTCTTTCCCTCTGTTGAGATGACCAACAATCCTAGAGATGACAGATATTCTGTCAACCTGGGTCCTGCAATGATGATGACATGCAACCAAAACTATGTAGCAACAACAAGGAAAGAACTTTTGTGATTTTAAGCCGTAAGATTCAGAGTTTCCTCCTGCAATACGATGATCCATACTAAATCATATAGACTAACTGATTACAAATTTAGGCTCTGAAGTCAAAAAAATCAAGTTTCACTTCAGATGTATAATCTTAAATTATGGAACCTCACTTAGCTTAATTTCATCATTTTGTAAACTGGGGCAAAAACAATATTTACCTCACTGGGTTCTTTCCAGAATTAAATGAAGTAATACATATATGTCTATGAAAAGTGTCTAGCACAAACTATGTCCTCAGTCGATGTTTCATCATGTGATTATCATCTAATCCTATAAGGTGAAAGGGACTTGCTGTGCCCATTTTGAAGATGAGAGAATAGCGGCCAACAAAAATATGTTTGTCTTGAATGAGGTCATAGAATTCATTACTGGAACAATTACACCTAAAATAGAAATCTCCTAATGTCTAGCCCAACTGTTCATTTTAAAATATAGCATATCTCCTGAATTTAGAATATCTGTTTTAAGGCAGTGGTTCATATCTGAGGACTCCTAACACCCAGGAAACCCATACAGTAGTAATAAAATCTGTGATTTCTTTTACTACTCCCAACAGCTTAATATGTAATTTCCCCCACAAAAGACTAACAAAAAAAATTAACAAAAGCATCAAATTTCTCATCTTTAACAGCAATTATATCAGCTCAGCTCAGAAACAAAGTAAAATGAAGGCAATGGTAACACAAAACCTTTACAAACACCAAAATGTATAACAGAAGTTTTTATAATTGTCAAAAGTAGGGCACAAATGTGGATTTGATAAGTTAATGAGGGATACATGTTGTTATAAACATATTATCCATAAGACAACTGCGTATCAGTTACCCAGAAGACATAAAGGCTACTAAAGACAGGGAAAAAAAAAAACCAGCATATTTTAATAAAGAGACACTAGATAGTGTAGTAAATCTTCCCAAACCACTATTCCATGGACTTGTTACATCTGAATCACCATGAGTAACTGTTAACAATACATATTCCCAGGCAGTACTTCAGATCAGTAGTTTACAAATGCCTCAGATGATTCTTTTGTGCAATCAGACCTTGGAAACACTTCTGTAGTGTATAATATTCTCAGTAGTATCCAGCAGTAAATGCAATGAATTTCAACAGCTGCTTTTCACAGTGGTCTGCAATGTAAATAAATGAGAGAGAAAACTAAAGCACGCTGTGTGAAACAATTAGCCAAAGCTTGGAACTAAGTGCACAGCTTTCCAACGATCTGGCCTGATCCAGGAGTAAAACATACAGCAAAGCCCAGAAAAATATTTATTCAGAGAAACTCAAAATTTGGCATAAAATTTCAGTGAGTAAACAGACTTCCTGAAGACCAGCTCCTGTTGAGCTTCATATAAGGCTATCTGCTCTAAACTACTGCTTTTCCAACTTTAATGTGGCATATAAAGCACCCAGGAATTCCTGTTAAAATGCAGATTCTGATACTTGTAGGTCTGGAATGTATCCTGAGAGTCTCCATTTTTTTCCCTAAATTCTTAGCTGATGCTGATGGATCTCCGGATATTCTAGAACTGATCCTGAAGAACTGTGTATCTCTCAAACAATCCTCCATGAATATGTGGTTGTACCATTTAGCTTTCATTAAAATGTTGAAGTTACATTCTCAGGCAAAAAGCTGGAACTCAGCTATCTGTGTTTCCATCCCAAATGAATATCTGGGTTAACTTTTTAGTGCCTGCCTATATAGCAGAAAAAGACTTTTCAGAGAAACAAGAGAATTTTTAAAATATATACTGAATAAATTGGAATTGCACGGTTTCTCCTTCCCTGAGCCAGAATAGCTATGGGCACTTAAGCACTTTATACGCCATTCCATTTATACCGCCAGTCATTCCTTTACAAAGGGTGGTCCTATAGGGTTCTCAAAGCATTTACATTGCCTACTGTTATCATGTCTATTTTAGCCACTATCCAATCAGATAGCAGTGTACACTGTAACTTCACTTCTCTGTAGTTACTACACTTTTTAGTAGCTTTTTTTTTTTTTAGTAGTTACTATTTTTTAGTACTTTCCATGGATGTTTTTTCAAAGCTCAAGTAAAATATATGGAGAATAGTTAATTCTACATTCTTTTTCACCAGCCAACAACCTAGTGGAAATATTCTACAGAAATGTACTTATTGCTTGATCCCACTAATTTGGGGTTCATTTGTTTGGATTATATCAGATGCACAAAAGCAGGTCGTCAATCATAACACACTATCATGGTTGGTCCATACTTGGTACTCTTTTATTTACTTATTATTTTAATAATATAAGCTGGTGATCCCATTAAACCAATTTAGGAACTAGAACATTGCCAACAGCCTATATTAACCTGTTCCTCCCCATCCCATTCTTCTATCTCACCCTCAGAGATAACCACCATCCTAAATTTTATGATTATGTTTATCAAGTTTTGTTTTTTCTTTAATTTTAGCTCTTGTATGTGTGTGTTTGTAATTCACCTGAGCTATATGATATTTGATTTTGCTTGGATGTGTACTTTATATAAAGGGGAATGATACTATATAGAGTAACTTTGGGAACTTGGCATCTTTTACTCCAACTTATGCTATTAAGATTTATCCAGGCTATTGTATGCTGTAGTTCATTGACTTTCAAAGCTTTATAATATTTCATCATGTCAATATATCACAATTTACCCATTCTCCTGTTGATGAGGATCTGGGTAACTCCAGTTTATTACTACTATATTAAATGTTGCTAAGAGTATTTGTGGACATTACTGCTGGTTTCCAGTAGTTAATGTTTCTCTTTGGTAATGGTGATGCAGGCAGGGAATTGGGAAGGGGAAAACCTGGTAAAAGGAGGGAGATGGTCTGGGTATGAGGTAGGAATAGGACCAGGTAGGTCTAAGTAACTGGTGACTAAGTCAGGCACAGGATGAAGAGACAGGGAAGTCATAGGGACAAGAGGCAGAACAGAAGGAAGGGAGGGAACCAAAAGCTGAACTAAGGCAGAGGGAGAAGTACGATAAAGAGGAAGATGAGCAGGAAAGAGACAGGGCAGCTTTTCCTGCAAAGTTTTCAGATGAAATTCTGGGTTCAGTGTTCTGCATTCTTTCTTTGCTGGATTCCATTATGACTTAGATTCCATTAAAAGAGAGTCCAAGATTCTATGACATTTTGTCTTGGAAGATAACTTTGACATTTGGAGAGTACAGCTTTCTTATAAATTAAGAAACAAAGGTCCAAAAGGACTAGGCAAAGGTAGCTAACAATCAGAGACACAGGTTGGAGACAACACAATTCAGAGCTCATAAAAATAATCCCAGGATGACCAGGCAATGGATCAAAGTGCAGCTCTCCCCAGGGTGTAGAGGGGGCTCCTTTTGAAATTAGGGACACCCTAGATAGAGACAATAAAGAATGACCACTCTTTATCCATGAAAGGCACTTTCTATTCCTGTCTGTAAAAAACTGAGACTTCAAAACCATAAATATATTATACCTTACTCTATATATATCCTTTCCAAAATCTACAGTTTCTCTCTAGAATATTTGATCGTCTTTCATTGGATTAATTCCTAGGTCATGTTTTTTGATGATACTGTAAAGATCAGTAAAACTGATAAATTTCCAGCAAGACTAACAGTAAAAAAGAAAAAAAGAACATAAATACTCATATCAAAAGTAAAAGAGGGCCTAATACTATAGGTCTCACAAACATTAATGGGCTTCCCTGGTGACTCAGACAGTAAAGAATCTGCCTGTAATGCAGGAGACCTGGGATCAATCCCTGGATCAGGAAGATCCTCTGGAGAAGGGAATGGCAACCCACTCCAGTATTCTTGCCTGGAGAATTCCATGGAGGAGCCTGGTGGGCTACAGTCCATGGGGTCACAAATACTCAGACACAACTGACCAATTAACACTTTCACAAACATTGAGAGTATAACAAAGCTATACTACAAAAAAAAATCTATGTACCTAAATTTGTCATCTTGGATAAAATAAACCAATTCCTCAAAAATCACAAACTGTCAAAACTCACTCAAGAAGAAGAGAGAAATCTAAACAGTCATATAATTAAATAAAATGATTATATAGTTTTAAAACTTGTCCAAAAATGGTTTCTCTAGGCCCAGAAGATTTCACTGGCAAATTCTAACAAACATTTAAAGAAATAATGCCAATCTACATAACCTTTCTACAGAAAACAGAGGAGGAAGTAAAGCTTCCCAACTCATTTTATGAGACAACATTAACCTGACATCAAAACCAGATAATAGTACAAGAAAGTAAAACTACAGACCAATGCACCTCATGATTTGTATAAAAATCCACAAAGTATTAGCAAATTGAATCAGGCAATACTTAAAAATAATACCATATAACCAAATGGGGTTATACCAGGAATGCAACTCTGGTTCAATATTCTCAAATTAATCAATGCAACCCAACATATTAAATGATTTTTAAAAATGAAAAATCACATTATTATATCAATGGGTACAGAAAAAGCACTTGACAAAATTCAATATTAATACACGATTTAAAAACCCAGCAAATTAGGAACAGAAGGAAATTTCTTCAATTTGATAAAGGGCATCCACAAAATCTATAGCTAACATTGTACCTAATGGAGAGAGACTAAATGCATTTCCTCTAGTATCACTATTCTTAGTGCAATGAGGAAAATAAATAAAATGCATATCAATTAGAAAAGAAGAAATTAAATGATCCTTATTTGCTAACATGCTGCCTAAGTAGAAAATGGCAAATAATCTAAAAACAAATAACCACAAAAAAACTTCCTACTAATCTGTAAGTTTAATATTGTAAAATAAAAAGACAATACACAAAAGTCAACATCTGTATATATTAGCAATGTAAAATTGGAAACTGAAATCCCCCCCCCAAAAAAAATTAACATCAATTAAAACACCTCCAGAACATGAGACACTTTAAATACAAACCCAATAAAATATGTACAGGATATTTATGCTGAAAATTACAAAATTTGATGAAAAGAAAAATCAACAAAGACCTAAATAAGTGGAGAGACATAGTGCTCTCATAGATTTAAAGACTCAATACAATTTAGATGTTAACTCTCCTCTACATAATAAATTTATGCAATCTCTTTAGAAATTTTGTAGGTATTGACAAATTGATTCTAAAATTTATTTGGAAAGGGGGAAAAAAAGGAGCAAAAAATACTTTGAAAAAAGAACAAAGTTGGAAGACTCACACAACCCAAATTTTAAAAGTACTGTAACATTGTAGTAATCAAGATTGTCAAAAGGAGAAACAAATAGATCAATGGAATAGAACAGACAGGCCAGAATTAGATCCAAACACATATAGTAAACTGATTTTTAGCAAAGGTGAAAATGATATTTAATGGAGAAAATAGTCTTTTTGAGAAAACAAAATGGTGCTTTATTAGCTATTTGTACACCCAGGTTCCTAACAGTATTATTCACAGTACCCAAAGAGTGATGAAACCAAAGTGACCATCAACAGAAAAATGGATAAGCAAATCTGGTATACACATATATTATTCAGCCCTATAAAGGAAGAAAAGTCTGGCATATGCTACAATACAGATGAACTTTGAGGGTATTATGCTAAATAAGTCAGACAAAAAGACACATACTATATAATTACACTTATATAAGATATCTACAGTAGTCAAAAGCAAAAAAAAAAAAAAAGAGTATTAAAAAGCAGAGACATTAAGGTCCATCTAGCAAAAGCTATGGTTTTTCCTGTAGTGATGTATGGCTGTTAGAGTTGGACCATAAAGAAAGCTGGGTGCCAAAGAATTGATGTTTTTGAACTGCAGTGTTGGAGAAGACTCTTGAGAGCCCCTTGGACTACAAAGAGACCCAATCAGTTCAGCCTAAAGGAAATCAGTCCTGAATATTCATTGGAAAGACTTATGTTGAAGTTGAAACTCCAATACTTTGGCCACCTGATGCAAAGAACTGACTCACTGGAAAAGCCCCTGATGCTGGGAAAGATGGAAGGTGGGAGGAGAAGGGGATGACAGAGGATGAGATGGATGGCATCAGTGACTCAATGGAGATGAGTTTGAGTAAACTCCAGGAGTTGGTGATGGACAGGGAGGCCTGGAGTGCTGCAGTCCATGAGGTCACAAAGAGTTGGACATGACTGAGCAACTGAACTCAAAGCAGTAGTCAAATTTATGGAAACAGTAGAATGATGGTTAGCAGGGGCTGGAGGAGAGAAAAATGGGGAAATGTTCTTTACTGGGTGTAGAATTTCAGATTTACAAGATGAAAACATTCTAGAGATTGGTTATACACAATATAAAAATATTTAACACTACTAGAAATGGTAATGCTTCCCTGGTGGCTCAGTGACAAAGAATCTACTTGGAGATTCTACAGGAGACAAGGGTTTGATCCCTGGGTCAGGAAGATCCCTTGGAGAAAGAAATGGCAATTCCCTCCAGTATTCTCATGGACAGAAGAGCCTGGCAGACTATAGTCCATAGGGTGGCAAGAGTCAAACACAACTTACCAACTAAACCACCACCAGAAATGGCAAAATAATAAATTTTATGTTATGATTTTTTACCACAATTTTTAAATTTAAATTTTTTAAAATAAAAAAATTGTGCCAGAAAACCACTAGTAGACTAGTGGTTTTCTGGAGCAGAGTTAGCAATAACAGAGATTAACAGTAAATGTGAATGAAAGATTCTCTTGGAGTGATGAAAATGTTCCAAAATATTCATAGCAATTGTTGCAGAACTTGGTAAATTTATTTTTAAATCATGACTGATTTGTAAACTTTAAAAGGGTTAATTATATGCAAAATATGTTTCCATAAAGTTCTTATTAAAATAAATAATTCAGAAACACTATTAATAAGCAATATCTGCTTTATTATAAATTATCCTTAGATATGATACCAAAAGCATGATTTATAATAGAAAAAGAGGACAAAATGGACTTTATGATATTTACCACCTTCCAGAGTAATGGAAATACAAGCAAAAATAAACAAATGGGACCTAATTAAACTTAAAAGCTTTTGCACAATGAAGGAAAATATAAGCAAGGTGAAAAGACACCTTTCAGAATGGGAGAAAATAATAGCAAACAAAGCAATGGACAAAGAATTAATCTCAATATTATACAAGTGGCTCATGCAGCTCAATTCCAGAAAAATAAACGACCCAATCAAAAAATGGACCAAAGAACTAAACAGACATTTCTCCAAAGAAGACATACAGATGGCTAACAAACACATGAAAAGATGCTCAACATCACTCATTATCAGAGAAATGCAAATCAAAACCACAGTGAGGTACCATCTCATGCCAGTCAGAATGGCTACAATCCAAAAGTCTACAAGCAATAAATGCTGGAGAGAGTGTGGAGAAAAGGGAACTCTCTTACACTGTTGGTGGGAATGTAAACTAGTACAGCCACTCTGGAGAATAGTGTGGAGACTCCTTTAAAAACTGGAAATAGAACCCCGATATGACCCAGCAATCCCACTGCTGGGCATACACACCAAGGAAACCTGAATTGAAAGAGACACGTGTACCCCAATGTTCATCACAGCACTGTTTACAATGGCTAGGACATGGAAGCAGCGTAGATGTCCATCAGCAGATGAATGAATATGAAAGCTGTGATACATATACACAACGGAATATGATTTAGCTATTAAAAAGAATGCATTATCAGTTCTAATGAGGTGGATGAAACTGTAGCCTATTATACAGAGTGAAGTAAGTCAGAAAGAAAAACACCACCACAGTATACTAACGCATATATATGGAATTTAGAAAGAGGGTAACAATGACCCTATATGCAAGACAGCAAAAGAGACACAGATGTAAGAACAGACTTTTGGACTCTGTGGGAGAAGGCAAGGGTGGAATGATTTGAGAGAATAGCATTGAAACATGTATATTACCATACGTAAAATAGATCGCCAGTCCAGGTTCGAGGCATGAGACAGGGCACTCAGGGCCGGTGCACTGGGATGACCCTGAGGGATGGGACGGGGAGGGAGGTGGGAGAGGTGTTCAGGATGGGGGACACATGGCTGATTCATGTCAATGTATGGCAAAAATCACTATAACAGTGTAAAGTAATTAGCCTCTAATTAAAATTAATTAATTTTTTAAAAAAGAAAAAGAAAAGCTACAAACATGAAGATGTATGCAAATCACACAGCCAACAAGACATGTTCATAATGTACAAAGAACACTCAAAGCTCAACAGTAAGAGAACTAATAATCCAATTTTAAAACATACAAAGAACCTGACCATATACAAATGGAAAAAAATAGACAGATGTTAAATATCATTAGCCATTACAGAAATGCAAATTGAAACAATGACAAGATACCACCACATACCTATTATAACACCTAAATAAAAAAGCAACAATACAAGAGTTGATGAGGATGCAAGAAACTACAACTCTCATATACTGCTCATGGTAATCATATATACTGGCAAATGATTTGGCCATTTGTTACAAAAATTAACCATAAAGTTTATCATAATGATACAGCAATCCCACCCTGGGTATTTACTCTAAAGAAAATTGGTATTCACACTAAACTCCCCACAGAATATTTCTTGAGATTCTGTTCATAACTGCCCAAAACTGGAAGCAATCCAAATGACCATTAACAAGTCAATGGATAAACAAACTGTGGTAAATCCATATAATGGACTACTACTTGGCAATAATAAGGAATGAACATATCACAACATGGATAAATCTCCAGAGAACTGCTGAGTGAAAGAAGCCAGTCTTAAAAAGATTACATACTGTATGTATATTCCAAACTGTGGAAAATTCTTAAAGAGATGAGAATACCAGACCACCTTACCCCCCTTCCTGAGAGACCTGTATGCAGTTCAAGAAGCAACAGTTAGAACCATACATGGAAAAACAGACTGGTTCCAAAGTGGAGAAAGGAGTACATCAAGGATGTATATTGTCACCCTGCCTATTTAATTTCTATGCAGAGTACATCTTGCCAAATGCTGGGCGGCATAAAGCACAAGCTGGAATCAAGATTGCTGGGAGAAATATCAATAACCTCAGATATGCAGATGACACCACCCTTGTAAGGCAGAAAGCAAAGAAGACTAAAGAGCCTCTTGATGAAAGTGAAAGAGGAGAAGGAAAAAGTTGGCTTAAAACTCAACATTCAGAAAACTAAGACTACGGCATCTGGTCCCATCACTTCATGGCAAATACATGGGGAAATAATGGAAACAGTGAGAAACTTTATTTTCTTGGCTCCAAAACTACTGCAGATAGTGACTGCAACAATGAAATTAAAAGATGCTTGCTCCTTGAAAGAAAAGCTATGACAAACCTAGACAGCATATAAAGGAGCAGAGACATTACTTTGCTGACAAAGGTTTGAATAGTCAAGGCTATGGTTTTTCCATAGGTTTTTCCAAGGTCATGTATGGATGTGAGAGTTGGACCATAAAGAAGGCTGAATGCCAAAGAATTGATGGTTTTGAACTGTGGTTCTGGAGAAGACTCTTGAGAATCCCTTGGACAGCAAGGAAATCAAACCAGTCAATCCTAAAGGAAATCAACCCTGAATATTCACTGGAAGGGCTGATGCTGAAGCTCCAATACTTGGCCAACTGATGCAAATAGCCCAATCATTAGAAAAGCCCCTGTTGCTGGGAAAGATTGAAGGCGGGAGGAAAAGGGGACGACAGAGGATGAGATGGTTGGATGTTGTCACCGACTCAAAGGACATGAGTTTGAGCAAGCTCCAGGAGATAGTAAAGGATGGGGAAGCCTGGTGTGCTGCAGTCTGTGGGGACACAGAGGGTCTGAGATGACTGAATGACTGAACAACAAGTATATGATTCCATGAATATGGCATTCTGGAAAAGAACTATAGTGATAAAAAACTGATCAGTTGTTTACACAGCAAACAGAGGTTAGAAGTGAGTAGAGGGTTTAACTCAAATGGAACAGCACAAGGGAGCTTTCAGGGAGAGGGAACTATTCTGTATCTTCATTGTGGTGGTAGTTTGTGATTCTATGTGTGCGCTGCGGCTGCTGCTAAGTCGCTTCAGTCGTGTCCAACTCTGTGCGACCCCATAGACAGCAGCCTATCAGGCTCCCCCATCCCTGGGATTCTCCAGGGAAGAACACTGGAGTGGGTTGCCATTTCCTTCTCCAATGCATGAAAGTGAAAAGTGAAAGTGAAGTCGCTCAGTCGTGTCTGACCCTCAGCGACCCCATGGACTGCAGCCTTCCAGGCTCCTCCGTCCATGGGATTTTCCAGGCAAGAGTACTGGATTGGGGTGCCATTGCCTTCTATGCACACCAAATAAGACAACTTCACTGTATAATTTATTTTTAATTTCAGTAAGTATTTATTGAGTGCCTGTTACACATAAGATTTTGTTTCATATACTTGGGACACATCAGAGGATAAAACAACAGTCCCTGCCGTCACGGAGCTTACAGTCTAGCATTTATGACCATTTCACCTGGATGCAGTCACCCTGGGCAAGTCACTGGGCCTCTATCCTCAGCCACCTGATCCAGGAGTAAGGAGGCCCAGCTCAGACATGGGTAACTGACTGGCTGTGCTGGAGATGCCAAACAGGGCACCTACCCCCAGCCCACCACCCAGACAGTCGACAAGACTGGAAGCTGGCTTTTAATAATAAAGTACAGGAGGAGAGGGCACAGGACTGGAGCTGGTAGTCTGCTAGGCTGCTGCCTCGGGGCCTGGGCTGGCTACACAAACTGCCGCTGCTGCTTCTTGGTGGCTGCCCTGCTGGCAAGGTCCTTGGCCTTCTCCATAGCTGCCACTGACATCTCCTTGGCCTTCTCCTTGGTTTCCTTGGCTGTTTCAACAAGGGTTTTGGGAGGGGCCTCACCTTGCAGCTTGGCCAAGATGTTTTCAAAAACCTTTCACAGTCATAGTCACGTTGCTTTTGAACAGTGCAAGACCAAATTCCTGGACATCTCTGGAGATACCAACTAAGCTAGAGGAGACCCAGGTTTCCTGGCAGATTTCAGTCCAGCCGCTGTTATCAGAGTTCACACAGTAAACACATCATTCCTCCACCACCATCAGCTGGGTGTGGTTGATGTTTCAGGTGAAGGTGGCCATGGTCTGGTTTCGTGGGTCCACAATAGAATCTTCCAGGATGTACACTGAGTGAGAAACACTGGCAGGAAACAGTCGCTCAGCCCAGCAGGGCATCCTGTTCGTCTTGGTCAGGAGTCCTTGGACAGGAGCTTCTGGTCAGAGGTCACCTCTTGGTGCACTATGTCTTTCATCAAGACATGTTTGCTATAGGGATTTGGGACAGCTGCCAGAAGGCAGCAAACACTTGGTCCCAGGAACTCCAGAGCATGCTCTGGCCCAGAAAATACTCCACCATCATCCTGGCCAGGGCGGGCTCAGTGCCGGGGCAACATTAGGGGGTTGGAGCCCCGGGGGCATGCAGAGGCCAGGCTGGAGCTCAACGCTGGGCCACCAGGCTAGCAGCAACTCAGTTGCTATAGCGCTGCACCCAACCAGCCACCGCCACCGCCGCCATGAGGGATAACTTTTAAAATAGAATGAAAAACTAATCCTGATTCAAGGAGGTTAAATGATAAATTTTATGTTATACATTTTATCCTAATTTTTAAAAATCAATGCATCAATCAATCCTAGTTCAGTCACTTTCAGTTCTCTGACCCTGGGCAACTTGACTTCATTTTATCTGTATATAAAATGTGAATAATAAAACTGCCTACCTCATAAGCTTATCATGAGAATTAGATACAAATTTTATATAATATGCTTGCCATATGACAAGAGTTCAATAAATGTTATTAATTTTACCCTGTAGATAATTTCTCCCTTTTGAATCCATCCTAAACAAATTCTTGGGAATATTTTTATTAATATATATGCACCTTCATATATATGCATATTAATATATATGCAGCCTGAGCTGAGGATTGGAGACTGATCACCTCCTCTTGGCAGAGAACTCGAATTCTGGTTCTGGTCTGGTCTGATTTCTGGTAGGGCCGAGTTCCAGTCCTCCCTTCTCTGGAGGCCCAGGGAAAAGTCCCATAATGCCTGGGCATCTGTAGGTGTCAGGTGACGTCTGTAAGGCCACCCCTTTTGTACCCCGTCTCCCACCTCCTCCTCCTTCTTTCAACCTGGCTTCCTTTCCTCCCTTGAAATCTTTGATGTTAGTACTTGGATCTGAAGTTGTGTGTCTCTATAGGAGGTTTTCTGAAAGACTGTATTCTTGTATTTAAGAGCTTCCCTGGTGGTGCAGAGGTGAAAGCATCTGCCTGCAATGTGGGAGACCTGGATTTCATCCCTGGGTCGGGAAGATCCCCTGGAGAAGGAAATGGCAACCCACTCCAGTATTCTTGCCTGGAGAATCCCATGGACGGAGGAGCCTGGTGGGCTACAGTCCACGGGTCACAGAGAGTCAGACAAGACTGAGCGACTTCGCTTTCACTGCTCAGTCGCTTCAGTCATGTCCGACTCTGCGCGACCCCATAGATGGCAGCCCACTAGGCTCCTCTGTCTCTGGAATTCTCCAGGCAAGAATACTGGAGTGGGTTGCCATTTCCTTCTACAATGCATGAACGTGAAAAGCAAAAGTGAAGTCGCTCAGTCGTACCTGACTCTTAGAGACCCCATGGACTGCAGCCTACCAGTCTCCTCCGTCCATGGGATTTTCCAGGCAAGAGTACTGGAGTGGGGTGCCATTGCCTTCTCCATCACTTTCACTATGCACCTTCATTTTTTTTTTATCCCTCCACAATGTGTTGTCTATTCAGCACAGGTGGACCCCCAGGAGAGACCCAAATTCCTACTGAGTCGTTCAATCAATTTCAAGCCATGGCCCATAACGAACAAGAATTTGCCCCATTCCCAGGGCATCATGCTTACACTAAGCTGCCTCTTCTGGAGATAGAGTCTTTTACACCAGGCAGTCTTGCCATCACCCCTGTATCCCAGATATAGTCCCCTCTCTAAGAAAGTTACCACTGATGTTTCACTATAACCTTAACAGAGGGGGATTCTAGTTTCACCAGTGGAGAATAACAAGAGCGAAGCAATGAAGTAAATAGAAAGGTAGGACATTAGACATATTTTTCCAACTTCACAGTTGGTCAAGGGCCAACTATTTCCACCCATTTTTCTTTAACAATCCCCTCCCCCAAATTGAGACATAGAATTTATCCCAGTCCACCCTATCATCTAGGAAAATCTTCGCAATTTTGGATGCAACATTTGTGCAGGCCACAGCTCCAACAAATCTGTTCTATGTAACAAATTATTATTTCCTCTGCTCATCATCATCCTGCACTCTGCCTCACTTGCAAAAATATGTTTCAGACGCTATTTGTTCCACAATGTTCCACTGAGAAACAAGGCATGCATCATGCCCCCAACAGTAGCTCCCAGAGCATACAGTTGCCAGCATCAGAACCCATCATAAAGAAGAGAAAGAAATTTCCATCTCCCGCCCCCTCATGATCAAACTGGGGCTTCAGCCCACACAGATCTGTCACTCTGAGAAGGCTCCCCAGTCACAGCATCATCTTTGCCAAGGAAGAACAGAGAAAATTGCATCTCAGAGCTACACAAAGTTAACTTTTCTATTCTAGCCTGTATTTTAGCAGCACTGTCTTAGAACAATTATCTCAAAAGTACAAACTCAGTTTTCACCTAAAGTGGAAAACTGATTTGGAAGAGGAATGTCCTGGACTAAGTTCACACCAGATCCTAAAATCATATTGCAAAAGAACCAAACCATAGAATGGTGGAACACAGAATGTAAGATTTGGCATAATCAAAAAAAAAGGGGCTGGGTGGGAAACAAAACCTCCTTTGACAGGCCCCCTCCTGAACTTGTCATCTGAGATGAAAAGAAATATTCCTTGAAAAAGAATTAAATATGGGGTTTCTATCATGCCATTCCACTATCCCAAAATAGTAGCACTAACACTGATTCACAAACACACTGCAATCAAAAGCTTAACCCGTGCTCTCAGCATCAGTTCAAAGGTCCTCCCTTTCAGGAAGCTTCTTTAAGCAGCCTGACCCGTATCTCATTCTCTGTCCCAATCTCCCTAGCATAAGTTTATAACTGTGTTGTATGCTGCTCAGTCATGGTGGGAAAAAATTTAAGATTTCCCTTCCCAATTAGATGGTAGGCTCAAGAGCAAGGAGTTGGTTTATAACATCCCTGTCGGTAGGTGATTCTCAAATACTTGCTGCTCAACTATAAAACACTGAAGTGCTTAGAAAGCTTAAGCAACCCCGGCTCCCACTGGGTCCACAGAGACTCACAAACAGAGGGCCACCCATGAAACCATTTCAGTGTTGAGAAGAAGGTACCTACCGACAATCTATACAATCCAGAAAGCTGTTTGTTGCTATCATATTAATGAAAAATTGTCCCAAATGCTCAATACCAATCATTTACGTATGGAGGTCCATGTACTCACAGGGAGAGAGAGGCTCAGGCAATGCAGCCCATTGAAACCCTTAAAGGAGATCTGCGTTGGAGGAGGCAGGATGTGGGTTGGAAATCTTGCCTCGCTTATTATGCCTTCTTTCACTGCTCATATCCACAAATGTAACATTTTGAAAGTAACAGAGTTCAAAGGCCAATATTTCCTCAGGTCCAACAGACTGAAAGTGGGTGTTCCTCTATGTTCTTGGGAAGAAAAAGTTCCAGTGCCACAAATTCATCTGCAAATCTTGTATCAATGCCAAGACTGTAGTACAAGGATAACAGGAACAGGGGAAGGTGCCTGGAATGGGAAAGCCAAAGCAAGAGATGTATATATACAGGGCAAAGTATAGGTATGAGCAAGGCAGGTAAACCAAAAGCAGGAGGTCACAGTGGATGAAGGTAGAAGTCGGACCGGCCATGAGGAGTCTGGAAACACATGGGTACCAGAGAGCAAGGCAAGAATTGACTTGACTAATTAAAGTAAATACAATGGATGTGGAGGCAGAGTCCCAGTTATGCCACAGGTTGCATCTCTAACGGCCTAAACTCCTTTATGTATGAAACAGGGATAGTTAAACCTACTTAACTGCCTACCTCACATGCAGTAATAGGGAGCAAAGGAAGTAAAGCACATCTGAACATGCCTGCTAAATTCTAAATCACTGTTCAAATGTAAGTGACTGCTGTGATGAGATCATTTTGGGGACAAGGAGAAGTATGTGGCACTACTGGACTGGTAAGCATAGTGAGTCCAGAAGCAGTGAGTCCAGAACTTGCATCATAGACCACAGAATGCAAAAATAGATCACAGCAGCAGAGAAAAGATTCCTAGAGTAGCAACAACAAAGATGCCATGAAACTAACATCCTTCACTGCAGGAAGTATCTTACATAAGCTAAGGCAGGACACAAAGAAAAGGCAAGACTTTCTCTTCTCTCTTAACAGAATAAAATTAATATCATGCATTTCTGAGCACTTACTGTGGACCCATATGGGATTGCAGGAGGAAGGAGAGGAGACCCATGAGGGAGTGGGCTGACTTCTGTTCCTTGCCTCAGTGAGTGGCACTAACACCCACCCAGTGGTCCAAACCAGAAACCTGAGAGTCAATTCTAGACTTCTCCTCCCTGCCTCTGGCCCTTCTCATCTGATCAATCAGTAAGTCCTATCGATTTTGCTCCCAAACACCTCTAAAATCTGTGCTTTCTCTCAATTTCTATTGCCATGGTATTCGCTCCCTCAGTCCTCCAATATCTCAACCTCCTAATCAGCCTCCATGCCATCAGTCATCTTTTTAAATCACTAATCAGATCATGTAACTATTTCACACAAAATTCTACAATGGTTCACCACCACTGCATGTAACCTGAAGTTCAGTGGATAATACAAGACAATATAATAAGCACATGCTAAATGGTATGTTGCAGACAACAGTCACTGAAGGAGATGAGAAAAAACAACACAGGTTCCCTTACTGGGGAAGAATACAAGGAGAGGAGAAGACTTATACTGATTCTCAAAGAACTGACAGAATTGGAAAAGTTGGAAGTATGTCTGCATCTGAGGATATGTGTGGGGGTGGGGGGTGGGAAAATCACAGAGATTTTTAAGGAGGAGAATTAAACCTCAGGAACACAATGAGCTTCCTAAGATTCAGGGGGATAATGTCAGCCCCCACACAGCATCAAATAAGCACATTTCCAGTTAATAAGGTAGCTTGTTCTTTGCTTCCTGAAAATGGAGAAATTAAATTATCTGCTTTGAAAAGGCTGCCTCAGAAGCACTTGGCAAACAGATTGAATATGGAGCCACCATCCTGGCAGAAGATAAATCAGATACAGAATGGCTCTGACAAAGCTCAGAACATGCAACGAAAACTGAGAGAGACAGGACCTGGATTCCAGCCATATCCAGTGTGTCAAGATCCCTGAGGGACAGCTGCAAGAAAGAAGCTAAATCAAAGAGGAAGAAGCAGTATTTAAAGAGACTATCATCTACAGAAACAGCACCCCTTCCAAAAAAAAAAATAGTAGCAATGGGATGCATTAAAAAAAAGCACTTTAATATGGAAGTGAGACAAACAGCAGGCAGACGCACAGAGGCTGACACAGCTGTTTCTGTTTCAAAAACTGGGAAGCTTTTGGAGAACCCAGCCATTCCAATTTTTGGTACTGTGACTCCCACATGATACTAATATGTTTGGCTGAGAGTTGAGAAGTTCATAGAATCAACCTGATTTTTTGCCCATTTCTATGATACCAAATACACAGCTTTTATTAGCGGTTGGTTTGTTTTGTTTTGTTTTTTGGCTGCGCCACACAGCCATCATACAGGATCTTAGTTTCCCCTCCAGGGATAGAACCTGCGCCCCCTGCAGTGGAAGTACAGAATCTCAACCACTAGACCAGCCAGGAAGTCCCTTTATTGGTGGTTTTTATTGACATAACTAATTGTGGTGATATCACGTTACTGGTCAAGTCAAATTCACCTTTTGGAGACTGTTTTCTGTCTCTGCATAGTAAACACAAAATATACCTAGTTCATGATGTTGACATTGGAGAGAACAGCCTTGGTGCCCTGGTCAGAGAAAGAATCTGGGCCTGAGTGGAATACACCAAAAGGAGGGATTTAGGATTTGTATAGCATTGAGGATTCTGCCTAGGACTTCTGGAGAATAGATATATAACAGATCATAATGATAGGTGAGAGAGATAGATGACAGACCTAAATGCTGAGATATAGATGATGATGGAGACAAACCCCGATTGCATTCCATTCTAATTAAACATAGAGCAAACACCACACAGTTGCATCTTAGCTAGATTGTGAACCTGAACTGAACTTCCTGCCTGCAGATGTGTGGGTGTTCAAGCTAGAGAGGCTCATAAAACATGTAGCTCTCAACACAGCACAGATGTATTTAAGCACAAACACCTTCTCCCCCGCTCAGGATATACTCTGAACCATATTATTATTATATCAAACTTAATACTGACAGCCAGGTTTGGATCTCCAAGTATCTCAAAAAGAGTTACAGAGCTTTTTTAAAAAAAAAAACAAAGCACCAAAAATGAATGCAGGACCTGACTTGCAATAATTCATGGCCCCAGGCTCTACCACCATCCTGATCTGAATGAGCACAGGTGTGAGACAGTTTTGTACTTCCTCTATTCTGTTCTCTCGTTTGGCTAAGTTTGGGTCCATTGAAGGGAGAAGGTAGGTGCCTTTACACCCTGGACAAGTTGATCAAATCCACTGCTGTCATTTTCAGAGTTAATTTACTTCATAGCAGGAAGTATTTAGGGCTTCCTAGGTGGCTCAGCAGTAAAGAATCTGCCTGCAATGCAGGAGACATAATGAGATACAGGTTCGATCCCTGTGTCAGGAAGGTCCCCTGGAGGAGAGCATGGCAACCCACTCCAGTATTCTTGCCTGGAGAATCCCATGGACATAGGAGCCCGGTGGGCTACAGTCCATGGGGTCACAAAGAGCCAGACATGACTGAGCACACACACAGGGAGTATCTGCAGAAGCTTCCTCACTTGGCAATATTGGCTTAGTTATTTCGGACTGAAAGCTCAGCTCAAATGTCACTTTCCCCAGGAAAGCCTCCCAGACTGGATAACCCACTAAATATGAATTCTTTAACACCCTGTCACTCTTCTTTCTCACTCAACCCAATTGTTATTAATTATCTAAAGTGAAAAAAGTGATAGTCACTCAGTCGTGTCTGACTCTGCTACCCCATGGACTGTAGTAGACTGCCAGGCTCCTCTGTCCATGGAATTCTCCAGGCAAAAATACTGGAGTATGTTGCCATTCCCTTCTCCAGGGGATCTTCCTGACCCAGGGATCGAACCCTGCTCTCCTACATTGCAGGAAGATTCTTTAGCGTCTGAGCCACCATATTAATTATCTAAGTGTTGTCCAACAGAACTTCCAATGAGAATGGAAATAAATGTTCCGTATCTGTGCTGCCCAGTACAGTGGTCATTAGCATGTGGCTATTGAGTCCTTGAAATGTTAATGTAACTGAGAGACTGAGTTAACTCTTTGACTTTAAATAATTTAAACTTAAATTGCTATAAACAGCTTGGATATCATTGCGGACAGCTCCAGCAATTACATTCTGTGTTTTAAGAGAGCAAGGGTTATTCTGGTGTTTTTGTAACACTGTATCCCCAGGACAAGTGTACAGTAAGCATTCGATGAATATGTAATTGCTTGATCAGTTAATCAGTCTACTATTATTTATTTAGCCCACCAATATTAACTCTCTTGGAAACTATTTCACAAATTATTCCACAAGGTAATCACTTGATATTCAGGCTGAGGTAGGAAAGTGTAAACAATGAAGGTAATGGGGAAGAGAGAAGGAAGGAGGAGAAGACAGCTACCTGAGTTCATATTCTGGTTCAGATACTCAGTAGCTCTATGACCTTGGGAAAGTCATTTAACCTCATTGAGCCTCAGCTTCCTCATCTGTATAATCTGGACAATAATATCTATCCAGAGTTGTTGTGATGGTGAAATAATGCATACAAAGCACTATAAATGTAAGTGGTATCTATTATAACTATTTCTATTTATTGGAAGAATAGGATTAGCCAGACAGGGACAGCATAACCCAAGTAACCAACTTTTATACAAAAAGCACAGTCTCTAGTATCTCTCCTGAGAAATTCCTTTGTTTTCTCTATTTTCAACCAAATTCAAATAGGATCCTATATGCCACCCTCCTACTTCCTCTTCTTCATGGGGATAATGACTTAGCCAATACCTAGCCACTAACTTCATGATTCAATAGCATCTTATACAGTGACATTTTTCCCACTAATACAGGCTTCCTAAAACCATACAATCTCCTCTATATCAGCCACTGTTGTAGTACAGCCTGCTCTGAGTATTTATCACGATAATGGGTGCTTCTGTCTTTGGTCCTGCCTCCCCTACCAACACAGACACTGGAAGAGATGGCAGCATTTCAACTTATGATGCTCAGTGTGAGAAACAGCCTTCACAGTTTGGAATTGATAGCTATGGCTCAGGATAGGAGGCTTCTGTCTGAACATCCCATATACAGCTTCTCACAACCAAGGGCAAAGTTGCCATACAATTCATTAACACTGTAAGGACCATCGAGCCTTTCTGTTTCAGGACAAAGTTGAAAATATTTTTAAAAATTGGAAAATGGAATTTGAAGCAAATCAATCCTACTTTTAAAATGTTTGGAACCTCATGTATCTAAAATCCAGTCACTCTCCAGTATACAAATAAACAAAATCCACATAACTTTTCAACTTCAGGGGCAGGACAATAAAAAAGAAAAACAGGATCTATATGTTAATGAGGTCCTGTCTTAATTAAGCAAAGCACACTATAGCTTCCAGTTTTACTTTTCAAGTGGAGTAAGGATAGGTCACAGAACATGTTTCTCTATGCTTTAAAAGCCTTTAGAAGCAATTTGATCTGAGCTTCTTTTTTACAGATAAGGAACTGAAATGCATAGAGGGAACATGACATTTCCAAGGGCACATAAAACTGTTCAGACTCAGACATGAATTTACATACTGGATTTTCCTTTTACTAGGTGAAGTTATTTGACCTCGCCAATCCTTCTTTTTCTAAGAATATGTGATGAATAATGATCCTCCACCTTACATGTTTACCATGAGGACCACATAAGAAAACATATAAAATACCTACTTTGTGCTGGACATATAAGACAAGTTAAGTAAATAACAGCAATAATTGTATCTTTGCAAAAAGAGATGGTGACAAAGTTGGTTACCAGAATTTCTCTCAAGAATAACACTGTCTTGGATTAGAAGAGTGCCTTAGTAGGTGTTTAAGGCAGAAAGATAGAAAGTGACCCTCCCCACCACTCCCCCAACCTCTTCCCCCTCCAAAAAAACAACCTGGATAAGTAGGCAGCACCAAGTCTTAGGATGGGCACGCTGTTGCTATGAATAGAATGGGGAAGGAATTTTGTTGATATCTTAGAATATAAGAGAACGTGAAAGAAATTGGCCAGCTAGAAAGAGACTTGGGTTCAGAGAACAAGATAGTCAAACTCCACAGGATTGTGGTAGCTAATACTGTCTGCGGTACATGTTAAAGTCATTTGCATTGCTGTAATGTAAATTATTCTCCATAGCCTCTATAAAATTTCAGTAAATTCTACACTGGTAATACTTTACATATGTGGATTATTTGGAGGAAACTTGAATTTTTAGGGATGCAGGGAAAGGTTTTGGACTTCCATAGTCCATGAAATCGGCAAGGATTCATGCTAATTACAACTAGGACTGACTCTGAGGTTGTACCTAACTTTTGAGGCATGAACATCTCATGCATCATAGGACGTTTATCGAATCCATGCCTCTTAGGTGTCCTGTCCCTAATCTAGCTTCCAATGAGATGGGATTCAAGCTCTGAGGACTAAGTGCATCTATATTAGAGGCAGGTAGTCAAAAGGCATAGAACTGAAAGCTAAAGTTTCTTAAGTGCCCCTAAGGAAATGGGCAAAGTATTATTTCCAAGTATCGGGCACTAGCCCCAGAGAAGGAAGAAGGGGAGCAGTGGCCAAATGTCAAATCCACCTTCAATGACCTTTTTTAAGAACTAATTCTAGATTAGTCTTGATACCTTCTCCCTAAAATAATATATTCCTCTCTTCCTTGATTTATCTTGAATGTATAGTCCCCATAGCCTCAAGGCTTTCTGGAATTTTCACTGACAATTCCAGATATGCCAAAGATAACTGAGATAGTCAACGTCTATTTTCTGCTAACACCTAGGTAGAAAGTCCCTGAAGAGAGAACAAAAACTTGACATGACAAAGATATATGAAAAAGCCCCTCCCCCTTTTTAGTGCCCTGAGGTCCATATTTCAGCAATTCTCAAATTTAATGTGTACAAGAATCACCTGAGCTTTCTTGAGCCCCACCACAGAAATTCTGATTCAGTCTGAGATAGTGGTCAGGAAACTGCATTTTTAACAATATCTCTAACTGCTTCTTATAAGTATATTAGTCTGCTAGGGCTGACATAACAAATAACCACAGACTATGTAGCTTAAACAGCAGAAATTCATTTCTCATGGTTCTGACTGAGGGGAGTCTAACAGAACATGTTGGCAGATTTGATTTCTCCTGAGGCACCTCTTTCTTTGGCTTGTTTGTGTGGTGGCGTCGTTTGTGTCCTCAATATGGCCTTTTCTCTGTGCATGGGCATTCCTTGTCTCTCTCCCTCTTCATGTAATAATACAATTTCTATTGGATTAGAGCCCCATCCTCATGACTTCACTTAATGTTAACTGTCTCCTTAAAGGCCCTCTCTCCAAATACAGTCAAATTGAGGGTTAGGACTTTGACATATGAATGGGGCAGGAGGCAATCAACTCACTTCATAACAGATAGTTTATAAACGTGGAGAAATAATGATGGCTTAATTGCAAAATAAAGAATATAGTTAGTTAGAAACAGCTACCCAGAACCCATGGTATACAGATTCTAGGGTACTTACAGGAGAAACTACAAAATAAAAATGCTCCTGCCTTCATGAAAATGTAAGGTAAAAGGAGACTTTTATAAACACACTCAATACATTTACAAGTGCCAAATATTGTATTGACTAAAAAGTTCATGTGGGTTTTTTCAGATGATGTTACAGAAAAACCCAAACAAAATTTTGGCCAACCCAATAAATACAGTGACCATATAATTTATCATCTAAATAAGGACACGAGAGTAAAACAAGGCAAAAGGTATAAATTGGAATATCCAGGGTAAACCATACCCTCTGGTCATCCGGTAGATACTTTCTCCTTAAATGTTCAGGGACAAAGCCACCTTTAAAAGGTAGACACCAGCCCAGTCCATTCACATTTGTTGCACACTTAATAAAATGACTTCCTTCCAGGTGAATTCATCTTATAAAATATTAATAGTAATCAAGAGGGTATGGGAGTTAGAAGGGTGTAGTGATGCATGAAACCATTATCATTTATTAATGCCTTAGCTTGAATTAGTATTTTCCATACTATCTTGAGGTCTCAGTTGAGCCCTATTAAAAAGGATGCAGAACAGGTATACTTTGATAAAGAAAGGAGGAAAAGGCCATGGATGAGGAAGTGGAGGCTCCAGGAAGTTAAGTGATTTGCCCAAAGTTACACAGCTCATAAGTGAAGAGGCTGTTTTCTAACCCTGGCCTTCTGTCTCCTATTCTGGTGTTCCTATCTGTCCATTATACTCCAAGATCTTTTGGAAACAATAGCCTTACATGAGTGTGAAGGATTCTGGGCACCCGATGAATAGAATTAAGTCTGGAGCACTTGACATATGTGGTAGAAGAACAACACACCCCCTCACCCTGGCAAAGATGTCCACTTCTCAATCCCCAGAATCTGAGAACATGCTAGGCAATAATGGAAAAGGGGAACTAAGGCTGAAGATGGAATTGATGTTAATAATCAGCTGACTTTAAAATAGAGATTATCCTCGATTACCTAGATGGGTCCAATCTAATCAAAGGATCCTTAACACTGGGAAAGGGAGACAGAAGGCTAGGTCAGAGCCATCCCCCATGAGAAAGAGTTGACTGGTCGTTGCTGGTTTGAAGATGGAGGATGGAGCCACAAGTCAAGCAATGTAGCCTCTAGAAGCTGGAAAAGGAAAGGAAAGACATTCTGCCAGAGAGCCTCCAGCAAGGAATTCAGACCTGCCGACATCTTGGTTTTTAGCCCAGTGAGATCCATTTTGGACTTCTGGACTTCAACCTCCAGAATTGTAAGATGATAAATGTATATTATCTGAGCCACTAAGTCTGTGCTAATTTGTTACAGCAGCAATGGAAAACTAATACAATACAGCAGGAAGAGTGATAAGGTAGGACAGTGGTGGAGGGGGGTGGTGTGCACGTGTGTGTGCACGTGTGTGTGTGTGTCTATGATAGAAAGAGACAATACAGAGACCCAACAGATTTGAGGTAATTTATCTGCCAAAGCAAACTTTATCTACTTTGCTCTTCTATTTGTGATTTGCACAACAAAAATAGTGAGTAGGTACTTTAGATAATAGTTTTTAATATATGTATTCTTGGAGTTTTCTAGTATTCAAAATCTGCATGAATAAATCACTCATTTGATAATGCTGCAATAGGACAGGTGCAGAGTCCATTCCCCTCTCAGTACATCTCTCTGGAAAGAATTAGCATTTTAAAACTAGAATTTGAAAGAGGGTAAATTAAGAGAAGGAAGACTGAAATAAAATGTTTCCCTTCCAAACTTTCCTCTGAAAATAACATGTCTGCCTGCATGACCCAAAGATGATTTTGCCAGTGACTTGCACAAGCATTAAATTCTATTTACTCTGCATTTATTTTTCTATTACGTGATTCCATGGAGAAAGAAGAGTGTTAACCATTTACAGAGGAAGCTGACTCTCAATGTGTTTTTCCCAAATGACAACCAGATTTTCAGGGCCAGGACTTGATCTGTGAATATACTGCACTGTCTCAGAGAAGGGCCCTGAGCTGGACTCTTACATAGTACCATCTGTGACAATATCAGAATTCTAATAGTTCTACAATTTTTACTACCTCGAGCACTGTATCAAGAGCAATACTCCATCAGCCTTCAAACCAACAATCTAAAAAAGGATGTCTCTTCAATTGATGTTAAACAACTGGATGACTGGCTCATGGGGATCAAGAGTTTCTTCAGTCTCTCGCCAAAAAGAATTCAATTCTTTCCAAGAGCTCAGCAGTTAATATACACAGTAGGGAAAGCAATTAGCCAATTCATAAAGTTGGGTTCAGCTGACATGTCCATTGGAAAGGGAAATTATTTTTTAGCTTATGTAAGAATCTGTAACTCAATTTCAGGCAAGACTAGCATTACAAAGAGTGTTCACCCTTGGCTAGATCATCCTTTTGTCTTAGGGCACTGTGACTCTATGAATATTTCAACCAGGGCCATGAGCACCATCACAACAGGATTAACTTTACAAAAGTCCACTTCTGTAGTGGATTGTAATATCATCTGCCCAGCATAATATTCCTTTCCCCTTTCTTCTTGTAACCAAACCTCCCTTCCTATAGGAAACTCATTCCATAAAATTTAAGGGAGACCATCATTTCATAATCATCTGCCCCCACCATATCACCTGAGTTGGTATGTAAACCGGAATCACCATGCTTTCCTTGAAACTAACACACCAGTGTAAATCAACTATATGTCAATTTTTAAAATATTTATTAAATGAGGGGACTCCCCCCCAAAAAAGGTCCTAAGATGGGTGCTATCAATGAATGTGAAGAAAAATAAGGCAGTAAGTACCTCCACTCCACAGACTGACAGTCCACTGAAGGAGAGAGGTATTTACTCAAATAAACCAAAGCAGAGTCTGATACGTGAAACTGAAAAGTGAAAGTGAAGTCACTCAGTCCTGTCTCACTCTTTCGACCCCATGGACTGTAGCCTATCAGGCTCCTCCGTCCATGGGTTTTTCCGGGCAAGAGTGCTGGAGTGGACTGCCGTTTCCTTCTCCAGGAGATCTTCCCTACCTAGGAATCGAACCCGGGTCTCCCTCATTGCAGGCAGACGCTTTACCGTCTGAGCCACCAGGGAAGCCCCAGAAAACATAAGTGAAACCAATGGGCTATGGGAAAATAAGGGACAAGGGAATTTATCCCAATTGGAGGCCTCTTGAGAGGCCTTCTGGAGTACTTATTATTTGAAAATGTCTTTGAAGGCAGCTAAAATGGAAAATTCCTGAAAAAGCAGCTAGCAGAAGCAAGTGTGCAAGATGGGACAGAGCTGGACCTGTAAAAGAAAGGCAGAGTTGTCTCATTCAGTTTAAGATCATCTGACAGTACTGCCATTTGTGGATTGCAATGCTGTGGATGGTAGAAATTGTGTTATATAAAATGAATGGAGAAACACAAGCTGAGATGAGATTGTAGACAAAAAGGGAGACCAGATATTATTCTGTATTTAAGGGGGAAGCATCTTGAGAGGTAAAATGACACAGTCAGATCTATTTTGGGGCTTTTTCCCCCAGAAAGTTAGTCTGGCCCTAATGTAAAGGACAGAAAAAAGAAAGAACAGTTAGGAGTGGGGTATGCAGAAAATGAGAGCCTCAGCCTGAGTCACGGCACCAAGAGTGAGAAGATAATACGCCAAAAAGGGAAAAGTCATATGTCTCCTAAATTAACAGCAGTGTGGGGCAAGAGTGGATGATGGTTAAAAATATAACCTTAATTTTCTTCCTCAGAACTTTTAACCTTCCATAGGTTATGCTGCTGCTACTGCTGCTAAGTCGCTTCAGTCATGTCCGACTTTATGCAACCCCATAGACGACAGCCCTCCCAGCTCTCCCGTCCCTGGGATTCTCCAGGCAAGAATACTGGAGTGGGTTGCCATTTACTTCTCCAATGCATGAAAGTGAAAAGTGAAAGTGAAGTCGTGTCCTACTCCTAGCGATCCCGTGGACCGCAGCCTACCAGGCTCCTCCATCCATGGGACCTTCCCGGCAAGAGTACTGGAGTGGGTTGCCATTGCCTTCTCCGTCCAGTTGCCAACTCAGCCATAGGTTATACTGCCTAGTAAATTAGTAGAGGGAAGAGTGGAGGAAATCCACGAAAATTCCTCTTCATAAAAATAATTCTAAACCACAGAAATGTTAAAACCACAGGAGGAGAAAAGGTTGGTTACTTTTAGTACCACATATTTTTTGAAAAGGGGGTTGTGAGGAGTTAGTGAGTTTGATGGCCAACTTTACAGATAAGTTACTCACCACTCTCTTTGGGCTGTTTTTAAATATCAAGGCCGCATTCAAAAGACAAAGATTCCGTTTCCAATTGCAGCCAAGGTGGAGTAACAGGGCTTGGATTATCTTCTCACTTGAAACGACCCAAAAAACAGAGACAATAATAAATGAGAGATTTCAAGATATAGTACACCAAGCAATGAACAGTAGTTATCCCTGAAACAAACGATTGTGCCAGTTTGCTGCCCCAAAAGAGTTTCCAGGACACATGCAGGGTGCAGGGAGAGAGAATGGAGGAGAAGTCTTTATGGGTCTTCTGAGCTAGAGAGAAAGAAGCTGTGAGTACAAGAAGAACAAGGAGTTCATAGCACAGATAATCAGACAGGAGGGAGTAGCAGACAGAACCCTGGAAGTCAATACATGTGAAGAAACTAACCAAGGGAGGGGAAAGAACCACCTGAAAGGACTGCAGAGAGCAGTAGCCAGCACTCACTCAGGGCTCGGGATAAAGCCTGATCCTCTAAGCCAAAATGAAAAACCTAGGGTAGAGTACTTGTCAAAAACTAAAGAGTCTAGGTTTCCCCCTACTTATATAAACCAAAAAGATAAAACATACTTTTTCATGGATACTGAAAGAAGATGAAAGACTCTTGGGTCAGAGATAGAGTACTTATTGCTCATAGCACAGCAAGTAGCATGATCATGTGACATATTTGTGTTGGTTCTCTGTTAAGCCATAACTGAATGCTTATGTCCTCACAAAATTCCTATGCAGAACCACTAACCTCCTATACAACAATATTAGAAGGTGGAGCCTTTGGGAGGTAACTAGGTTTAGATGAGGTAATAAGGGTAGGCCCCTATAATAGGATTGCTGCTGCTAAGTTGCTTCAGTCGTGTCCGACTCTGTGCGACCCCATAGACGGGAGCCCACCAGGCCCCATCCCTGGGATTCTCCAGGCAAGAACACTGGAGTGGGTTGCCATTTCCTTCTCCAATGCATAAAAGTGAAAAGTGAAAGTGAAGTCACTCAGTCGTGTCCGACTCTTCACGACCCCATGGACTACAGCCTACCAGGTTCCTCTGCCCATGGGATTTTCCAGGCAAGAGTACTGGAATGAGGTGCCATTGCCTTCTCTGATAACAGGATTAGTGTCCTTAAATGAAGAGACACTAGAATGCTGGCTTCATTTTCTTCCCTCTGCCATGCAAGGATACAGTGAGAAGGCAGCTGTGTGCCAGTTAGGAAGAGGATTCTCAGCAGAATTTGACCATGCCTGTACCTTGATCTTGGACTTCTCAGATTCCAGAATTGTGAGGAAATATATGTCTGTCGTATAAGCCACACAGTCTATAGCATTTAGATACAGCAGGCTGAGCAGATTAAGACAGTTCCCCTTGTCAATGAGTCCCATGGAGGTGATTTGATATAGGCCCAGGCAAATGTGAACTTCCATCACAGCTGAGGAACACCAAGCTTGGGTAACTTTGTCTTCATAAGAAGCAGTAAGCCTGTGGGTCCCTGCTGCTAAGTCGATTCAGTCATGTCCGACTCTGTGTGACCCCAGAGACGACAGCCCACCAGGCTCCCCCATCCCTGGGATTCTACAGGCAGGAACACTGGAGTGGGTTGCCATTTTCTTCTCCAATGCATGAAAGTGAAAAGTAAAAGTGAAGTCGCTCAGTCGTGTCCAACTCCTAGCGACCCCATGGACTGCAGCATACCAGGATCCTCCATCCATGGGATTTTCTAGGCAAAAGTACAGAGTGGGTTGCCATTGCCTTCTCCAGTGGGTCCCTAAGAGAATGCTAACAATTCAGAAAGGCAACATAGGAAATCATTAGCACCCATCAAGCATACAGGAACAAGATGATGGAATCACCTGGAACATAGGCCTGGAAAGATAATAAGTATAGGACAAAAAGGGCCATAGCATGGTTCAAAGATACCTAGTTCACGGGCAAATAAAAGCAAGGAGAGGTGGCATGGTATAATGGAAAATCATCTGACCTGAAAAATGAGGGTGCTAATATTTACTTTGCAAGAAAATGTTAATGCCTGGTATATAGCATATATTCATAGAGCAAATGGTAGCTCCTTAAAGACAAGGACCAGGAAAAAAAGCACATATATAGTACCAATTGATCCCTGGGTTGGGAAGACCCCCTAGAAGAGCAAATTGCAACCCACTGCACTATTCTTACCTGAGAAATCCCCTGGACAGAGGAGCCTGGCAGGCTACAGTCCATGAGGGGCAAAAGAGTTGGATATGACTTAGAAACTAAACAACATATTACCAATAGCAAACAATAGTGCTTGAAAAGCATGAGGCACAGTGGAAAGAGAGAGAATGCTTTGCATTCAGGGAGAGCTTGACTTGAACCATATGCTGTGTACCTTGAACCATGTTATCTCCCCTCTCTGCTTCTCAGTTTCCTCATATACAAAGTAGAGATGCAAATATCAATGTTGCAATATTTAGAAATAATGTGTAAAATGTAATTGTCATCTGATATGTCTTGATAACTAATAACTATTATTTTTATTAATATAATTATTAAATTTGCCTCAAAACTAGCCTCAGGCAAAGTGTCACAGTGTGGAAGACTACTCTGTAAACTCTTCAGCCCTATTTTCTGAAAGCACAGAAAACAGCACTCTTGCTGATACCCATTTGTCTTTCATAGATCGCAGGAGTAACAAAAGACCAGGAAGCTCCATCCAGAGTTACAATGCATTCAAATGAATTACAAGAAAGAAGTGTCACCAGACACATTAACAACAAAATAGAAAATTCTGCTGTAAGGTTTTCCGCAGCCTTCCTGGAAAATATTAGCAAAATGTCAACACTCAAACATACTCCAAGTTCCTATTAATGGCTACCTGAGTCGCCTTCGCTTCCTTTTTTTGGCTTTTGTTTTTTCAAGAAAAAGACTCAAATCTGTTCCTCATTTAAGGCACTAAGAAAATGAAATCTCTCTCACACACACATACACAAGACATAATTTATCTTCTTTCCATCAAGGCAAAGTCAAATGTTCTTAGCTAAGTTTCCCAATAAATCAAAGAAATCAACAAAAAGGAAAAGCACACTGAATATTAGCTCTCAAAGGTTCCTGAGAAAAAGAAACTGACATAGAAAGTCCCATGTCACTCACTCACCAAGGTGATCCATAGGTATCAAATTTTTCTGAACCAAAAGTCAGGACACATAGGAGGAGAATTATGAGCACACTTATGAGGGCAATGGTAAAATATTAATATCTAAAATCACTGCTATCCATTCACTTTTCTACCCAGATCTTAGACAAGTCAAAAGTCCTAGACTTAGAACATTTTAATTGATTATCTCTGGCGACTGATTCTGTACACTACATAATCACTTGGGCGAAGGGGAACTAAACTAAATACAATTTCTACCAACAAAAAAGAAAATGAGCCAACAGAGATTCTAGAAGAGAGAACTCTAGTTAGAATAACCCATCAGAAGAGGACAGAAAACAGTGCTCAAGACCAAAAAGAATGCCTGGGCATTCTCATTAGTCAGAGGAAATGGTGGTAGGTAAAGAAAATTTTCTAAGATGAAACCAAATAGACTGAGATCACAACAAGTATGAAAGGTGGCCTCACAGCCTGGTAACACTTGTTTTTAGAATGAGGATAAGTGACCATATGAGTTTTGACTCCTCAGGGACAGCCCTCTGGAAACTAAACCATCATGAAAGAAATTTACTTAAAAATTTCTGAAATTAAAATATAGATGACTTCTTCAAAATTGACCTGTACTGAGAACCTTTTTAGCTAGCCATGAGGATAATTTGGTCTGGTGGAAAGAACCTTCCACTAGCAGTTAGGTGACTTGATTTTTGATACTTCCTATATCTTGACTATTACTCTGTGGCTTTGTGAAATGTGGTCCATGTCTAGAGAGAATTCAGCCACTCTGAGACTGCTTGTGACCTATTTTTGCTCATTCTAATTAATAAGATATTGATTATAATAACTCATAGTGGGCATAGCATCAGTGAAAATTATGGAGTAAAGGATCCCTAGGGCCAATCCCTCCACAAAAACACCAAAGAGAAAAAAAAAAAAAAACCTTATGAAAACTATCAGAATCAAATTTATCAGAACTCCACAAAACAGTCAAAGCAAATATTTTAATAAGAAAAAGGTGACTAAAACCCAGTTAACAGAGCTTTGTGGCATTTTAGCTTATTCCTTCTGCATCCACACCTTTTAGGTTTAGTGTGGGTTCGTGAAACACCAATTCACATACCCAGAATTGGTTCCTGGTATCAGACAGAGCAGATTGGACCTTGTTCTCAAAAATTATGACAGTTGGCTTTGATCTGGATGGCAATTCCCCAAAGGACTAACACAAAAAGACTGCCTTCATTTTGCTAAAACTGAAACTCTCTCGGGGTATATGAATGAATGCACAGAAGGGAGCATTTGTCAAAAACATTTTAAAGGCAAATGAACTAGCATCTTCCACCTGAAACAATGGATATCAGTTGAGGTAAACCAAAGACACAATGAAAAGCCAAAGGAAAGGCTAAGGAGGATGCTTTGGGGGATGAAAGTTTCCACATATTCCTGGAAACCTAAAAGGCTATGCATATGCCCAACATGAGAAGCATGATTAAAAAAATTAAGCAATCCCTAAGCCCTCTCCTCTAGCTGTCATTCAAGCTCTGCACAAGAAGGAAGGGAGGGCAAAGGCAGAGTTATAAAATGCCTGAGTGTAGGAAGCCAGACTCAACACATATGGAAAGACCAGCTACAAAGACTGAGAGAGGTTTTTCTTGATCCAAGAATTTAAGGAGCTATCTGTCCAATCAATAGCTAATGGAACAGACTTCAGTGACCACTTATGACAAATACACCATCTTTACAAAATACACCAGAGAAGTCACTAAATAAACAAAATACTACAACCCATGACAAACAAACAAACCCCATGAGGAAGGGGGAAATCTGATGTTCAGTGTTATCACATTTTTAATGTTCAAAATGTCCAGTTTTCAACTGGAAATTATGAGGCATGTAAAAAGACATAAGAATATATGGCCCATTTACAAGGGAAAAAAGAAATTAAAAGAAACCATTATTAAGGAAGCCCAAACATTGTACTTACAAGAGGAAAACTTTACATGAACTATCTTAAATATGCTGAAAGAGCTTAAGGAAGCAATGGAAAAAAATACCTAAAGAAACTCAGGAAAACAATATCTTGCCAAAATAAACAAAGATTTATTATTTTATAAATAAATTTTTATAAATATTTATTATTTATATAATATTTTAAAATGTTTCTCACCATCAATAAAGAAAAGGAAATTTTAAAATGGAAAAAAAACAAATTTTGAAGCTAAAAAGTACCATAGTTGAATTGAAATATTCACTAGAGAGATTGAAGAGTTAAACCCTAGAGAACCCTAATAGCCAAAACACTCTTGAAAGAGGAGAACAAGCCCAGATTTATCACGTTTCCTGATTTCAAACTATACCACAAAGCTACAGTAATCAAAACAGAATGAGACTGGCTCAAAACAGAATGAGACTGGCACAAAACAGACACACAGAGCAATGGAACTAAAAGAGCCTGGAAATCAACACAATTATGTTGTCAATTAACCTCCAACAAAAGAGACATGAATACACAATGGGGAAAACCATCTTCAATAAATGATTCTGGTAAAACTGGGCAGCAACTCGCAAAAGAAACTGGACTACTTTCTCATGCCACATACAAAAATAAAGTAAAAATGGATTAGAGACTTAAATGTAAAATATGAAACCATAAACTTCTAGATGAAAACACAAGCAATATGCTCTTTGACATCAACTTCTCTGAACATGTTTCCTCAGGCAAAACAAGCAAGAGCAGAAATAAAAAATACTAAAAAGCCTTTGCACAGCAAAGGAAATTATCAACAAAATAGAAAGGGTGCTTACTAAATGGGAGAAGATATTTGCAAACATTACATCTAATAAGGGATTAATATTAAATATATACAAATAACTCATACAACTCAACATGAAAAACAACCCAATTTTAAAAAGCAGAGGACCTGAATAGACATTTTTTCATAGAAGACATACAGACGGCCAACAGGAACATGAAAAGATGCTGAACATCACTAATTATCAGGGAAATACAAACCAAAACAAAATGAGATATTAACTCATACCTGTCAAAATGTCATTTATCAAAAAGACAACAAATAACAAGTTGGCAAGGGTGTGGATAAAAGGGAAACTGTAGGTGAGGATGTAAACTGATGCAGCCACTAAGGTGAAGAGTATCAAGCTCCTCAAAAAATTAAAAAGAGAACTACCATATGACCCAGAAATTCTGCTCCTTTATATTTACCTGAAGAAAACAAAACTCTAGTTAGAAAAGACATATACACCCCTATATTCACTGCAGCATAATAGCCAAGATATGGAAGCAACCTAAGTGCCTATCAATAAATAAATGAATAAAGAAGATGTGTGTATGTGTGTTCATGTGTATGTCTATAATAGGGTATCAGTCATAAAAAATGATGATATCTTGCCATTTGACACAACATGGATGGACCTACAGAGTAGTATCCTAAGTGAAATAAGTCAGACACAGAAAGACAAGTATTATGATTTCACTTATATGTGGAATCTAAAAACAAATAAACAAAGCAGAAACAGAATTGAAGATACAGAGAACAGATGTTTGCCAGAGGGGAGGAGATGGGAAGAGGAAAGAAATAGTTAAGGGAGATTAAGAGATACAAACTTTCGGTTACAAAAAAGATGAGTCGTGAGTATGAAATGTACAGTATGAGAAATATAGTCAATAAATATGCAATATCTTTGTATGGCAACACATGTTAACTAGATTTACCAAGATGATCAGTTTGAAATGTATAGAAATACTGAATCACTATGTTGCACACCAGAACCTAACAGTGTCAAAGGTAAATTATATTTTTTAAAAAGACTCATAGAAAAAGAAATCAGATTTGTGGTTATGAGAGGTGGGGTGTGGGGGAGGGGAACTGGATGAAGGTAGTCAAAAGGTACAAACTTCCAGTTATAAATAAGTACTAGGGATGTAATGTATAACATGATAAATGTAATGAGCTCTGCTTTATGTTATATGTGAAATTTAAGAGAGTAAATCCTAAGAGCTCTCATCACAAGGAAAAACTTTTCTTCTATTTCTTTAGTTGTACAGCTACATGAGATGATGGATGTTCACTAAACTTATTGTGATAATCACCTCATGAGGTGTTAATATGTAAGTTAAATCATTATGCTATACATCTTATGTAGTGCTGTATGTCAATTATATCTCAATAAAACTGGAGTGAAAAAAGGACCAAGAATATGAAAATCAATGAAAAACTAAGGAGCTACTCTAGACTAATGGGCCATCACCATTAAATGCAGTACATGATTATGCACTGGACCCTGTGGACATTATTGGGACAATCTATGAAACTTGAACAGAGTCTATGAATTGAATGGCAGTATTATATTAATGTTATTTTCATGAATTGGATACCTTTTTTTAGGTATGTAGGGAAATCTCTTTGCTTACTGGAAATAACATATAAGACTAAAAAATGATGAAATTTGTGACCTGACACAGAGGAAGAGGAATGGAGCTTATCAGAGCATATTTTGTATACTATAAAAGCTAAGGTGATGTTAATTTATAGCAAACTAGATTGCTATAAATTTAAGATGTTCTTTGAAATCCCAAGGATATACACCAAGAAGATAACTTTTACATAGAAAGGAAAATAAGGGAATATAAGTGGTACATTAAAAAAAACATCAATTAAACACAAAAGAGAGCAATAATGAAGTAAAAAAGGAACAAAATTGATGCATAAGCTAGAAAATAAATAGCAAAATGGCAGAAGTCCTTGGATAACAGTAATACTTTAAAAATAAATAGATTAAACTATCTTAAATTAAAAGTAGAGTGGCAAAATGGATATAAAAACATGATCTAATTATATGCTGTATATACGAGACTCACTCACATTAGATCCAAAGACACAAATAAGTTAACAAGGAAAGGATGGTAAAAGATAGCAAATACTAACCAAATGCAACTGGAGTTCTGTACTAAATCAGATAAAATAGACTTTTAAGTCAAAAGTGTTACAATAAAAAAGGATACATAATAATAAAAGGGTCTATCCATCCAGAAGATATAACAATTATAAACATATCTGTACCTAAGAAGAGAGCCCTAGAAATATGAAGCAAACACTGACAGAAAGGAATGCAGAAATAGGCAGTTCTACAACAGTAGTCAGGCTTCTCTGGTGGCTAAATGGTAAAAAAGATCTGGGACAAGATCCGCTAGAGAAGGAAATGGCCACCCACTCGAGTATTCTTGCATGGGAAACCATGGACAGAGGAGCCTAAGGGCTACAGTCCATAGGATCAGAAAGAGACACAACTGAGTTACTGAGCAAACACATGTCCACTAAGAATACTGGGGCTTCCGAAGTGACTCAGTGGTAAAGAATCCACCTGCCAATGCATGAGTCATGGATTTGATCCCTGAGTTTAGAAGATCCCCTGGAGAAGGAAATGGGCTGAAGAATTCCATGGACAGAGGAGCCAGGTGGGCTACAGTCCATGGGGTTGCCAATAATTGGACATGACTTAGCAACTAAACAACAACAGCAACAATAGTTGGAGACTTCAATATACTGCTTTCAACAATGTATGAAATCATTAGAAGAGCAATAAAAATATATGGGATATTTGAGAACATAATACACTAGACCTAACTGACATATACAAAGACAAGATACATATTCTTTACATGGCACATGGAATATTTTCCAGTACAGACAACATGTTAGGCCACAAAACAATTTTCAATAATTTTTAAAACACTGAAATTATAAAACATATCTTCTCTGATAACAGTAGAATGAAGCTAGTTCTCAACAAAAGGAAAACAAATTTTTTTAAAAAACATGTAGAAATTAAATAATATACTCTTAACCAATGGGTCAAAATGAGCAGTCACAAGTGAAATTAGAAAATATTTTAAGAGGAATGAAAAAAAATACATCATAACCAAACTTATGGGATGGCAATAAAAGTAATACTAAGATGGAAATTTATAGTTGCAAATGCCTACATTTAAAAAGGGGTAAAGATCTCAAGTCAATAATCTAAAGTTATACCTTCAGAAACAATAAAAAGAAAGGAAAACTAAATTCAAAATATGGATTGGGAAGGAAATAATAGTAAAATTTAAACCACAGATCAGTCAGTTAAGTTCAGTCGCTCAGTCAAGTCCAACTCTTTGCGAACCCATGAATCGCAACACGCCAAGCCTCCCTGTCCATCACCATCTCCTGGAGTTCACTCAGACTCACGTTCATCGAGTTGGTGATGCCATCCAGCCATCTCATCCTGGGTCGTCCCCTTCTCCTCCTGCCCCAGTCCCTCTCAGCATCAGAGTCTTTTCCAATGAGTCAACTCTTCATATGAGGTGGCAAAAGTACTGGAGTTTCAGCTTTAGCATCATTCCCTCCAAAGAAATCCCAGGGCTGATCTCCTTCAGAATGGACTGGTTGGATCTCCTGGCAGTCCAAGGGACTCTCAAGAGTCTTCACCAATGACACAGTTCGAAAGCATCAATTCTTTGGTGCTCAGTTTTCTTCACAGCCCAACTCTCACATCCATCCATGACCACTGGAAAAATCATAGCCTTGACTAGACAGACCTTTGTTGCCAATGTCTCTGCTTTTCAATGTGTTATCTAGGTTGGTCATAACTTTTCTTCCAAGGAGTAAGTGTCTTTTAATTTCATGGCTGCAATCACCATCTGCAGTGATTTTGGAGCCCAAAAAATAAAGTCTGACACTGTTTCTTTACACTGTTTCCCCATCTATTTCTCATGAAGTGATGGGGCCAGATGCCATGATCTTCGTTTTCTGAATGTTGAGCTTTAAGCCAACTTTTTCACTCTCCTCTTTCACTTTCATCAAGAGGCTTTTTAGCTCCTCTTCACTTTCTGCCATAAGGCTGGTGTCATCTGCATATCTGAGGTTATTGATAATTTCTCCTGGCAATCTTGATTCCAGCTTGTGCTTCTTCCAGTCCAGCGTTTCTCATGATGTACTCTGCGTATAAGTTAAATAAGCAGGGTGACAATATACAGCCTGACGTACTCCTTTTCCTATTTGGAACCAGTCTGTTATTCCATGTCCAGTTCTAACTGTTGCTTCCTGACCTGCATACAGATTGCTCAAGAGGCAGGTCAGGTGCTCTGATATTCCCATCTCTTTTCGAATTTTCCACAGTTTATTGTGATCCACACAGTCAAAGGCTTTGGCATAGTCAATAAAGCAGAAATAGATGTTTTTCTGGAACTCTCTTGCTTTTTCCATGATTCAGCAGATGTTGACAATTTGATATCTGGTTCCTCTGCCTTTTCTAAAACCAGCTTGAACATCTGGAAGTTCACGGTTCATGTATTGCTGAAGCCTCACTTGGAGAATTTTGAGCATTACTTTATTAGCATGTGCAATTGTGCGGTAGTTTGAGCATTCTTTGGCATTGCCTTTCTTTGGGATTGGAATGAAAACTGACCTTTTCCAGTCCTGGGGCCACTACTGAGTTTTCCAAATTTGCTGGCATATTGAGTGCAGCACTTTCACAGCATCATCTTTCAGGATTTGAAATAGCTCAACTGGAATTCCACCACCTCCACTAGCTTTGTTCATAGTGATGCTTTTTCTAAGGCCCACTTGACTTCACATTCCAGGATGTCTGGCTCTAGGTGAGTGATCATACCATCGTCAATGAAACTAAGCCATGCCCTGTGGGGCCACCCAAGATGGGCAGGTCATGGTGGAGAGGTCTGACAGAATGTGGTCCACTGGAGAAGGGAATGGCAAACCACTTCAGTATTCTTGCCTTGAGAACCCCATGAACAGTATGAAAAGGCAAAATAATAGGATACTGAAAGAGGAACTCCCCAGGTCACTAGGTGCCCAATATGCTACTGGAGATCAGTGGAGAAATAACTCCAGAAAGAATGAAGGGATGGAGCCAAAGCAAAAACAATACCCAGTTGTGGATGTAACTGGTGATAGAAGCAATGTCTGATGCTGTAAAGGGCAATATTGCATAGGAACCTGGAATGTCAGGTCCATGAATCAAGGCAAATTGGAAGTGGTCAAACAGGAGATGGCAAGAGTGAACATCGACATCCTAGGAATAACCAAACTAAAATGGACTGGAATGGGTGAATTTAACTCAGATGACCATTATATCTACTACTGTGGGCAGGAATCCTTAGAAGAAATGGAGTAGCCATCATGATCAACAAGAGACTCTGAAATGCAGTAGTGGATGCACTCTCAAAAACGACAGAATGATCTCTGTTCATTTCCAAGCAAACCATTCAATATCACTGTAATCCAAGTCTATGCCCCAGCCATTAACACTGAAGAAACTGAAGTTGAACAATTCTATGAAGACCTACGAGACCTTTTAGAACTAACACCCAAAAAAGATGTCCTTTTCATTATAGGGGACTGGAATGCAAATATAAGAAGTTAAGAAACACCTGGAGTAACAGACAAATTTGGCCTTGGAGTACAGAATGAAGCAGGGCAAAGGCTAATAGAGCTTTGCCAAGAGAACGCACTGGTCATAGCAAACACCCTCTTCCAACAACACAAGACATTACAAGATGGTAAACACCAAAATCAGATTGATTATATTCTTTGCAGCCAAAGATGGAGAAGCTCTATACAGTCAGCAAAGCAGGGATACAAGATACCAAAAAAATTAAAACAATCAGAATCAATAAAACAAAATGTGATTCTCTGGGGAAAAAAACATTTAGATAAACTTATCAAGAATTTTTTAAAAAGCTAAGCCAAAATCACAAATACAATTGGGGACATTTCTACCAACTTTACTAAAACAAAAAATATAAGACATTATTATGAGCAACTGTACATCAATTTGATAACCTAAATGAATGGAAAAATTTCCAGAGACACACAAACTACCAAAACCGACACAAGAATAAACAGAAAATCTAAATATGCCTATTATAATTAAGAAAACTAAATTAAAAATCTCCCCCAAAAGAAAAGCCCAGAACAAATTGGATTCATTGGTAAATTCTAACAAACATTTAAAATTACAGCACTCCTTCTCAAACTCCTCTTAGTATTTGAAATGGTAGAAACACATCCTAACTCATTCTATGAGGCTTAAACTGAGGGTAAGTCATCAGTTAGATCCATTAAACCATAACTTGCTTAGCAAACAATGAACTGTAACCTGCTTTCACTGACCAAGATTGTTTCTCTTTTTAACAAAGCCTTGCATGTCCTCCTTGCAAGTGCCATATACCCCAAACAATAGGATGTTTGTCCAAGTTGTTTTTCAGGATCTTGGAGTCAGCTGTGTCCAGTTAGAGCTTGAGCATGCTAAGAGTGCTTGGGATCACGGACAGTCCAGCTTGTACGTCCAGACATGTACAAGTGTCTGATCAGTGACCTCTGACATCAGAGGGCTAAAATCCCCACCCTCAGAATGTGCTAACACTGCCGTTTTTGTCCCAAGAGGAAGCTTACAGCTTAACTGTGCTTGTTGTGCCTATGCAGAATGATGATTACCTCACCTTTTACTTATGTTCAATCACTTCTCATGCGCCCATGCTTCAGCTTCATCCCATAAATATCCACAGCCCCTTGCCTTGGGGGCTTGGGTATTTGAGATTTCTTCTCCCATATTATTATTTGGTTTCCTTGTGAATAAACCTTTCCTCTGCAACAAATCTCAGTGTTTCAGCATTTGCTTGCTCTGCATCAAATCAATCTGGTTCAGTAACAAGGCCAACACTTATCTAACATTGAAGTCAGACAAGGGTGATACAAAAAAACAACAGAACAGTGTCTTTTATGAATATAGACACAAAATCCTCAATAAACTATAGTAAACTGAATCCAGCAGCATATAAAAAGGATTATACACCATGACCAGGTATGATTTATCCTAGGAATATAAGAATGGTTCAACACACACACAAAAATAATCACTACAATATACCACATTAACAGAATTAAGGGCAGGAAAAGCACATGGTCATCTCAATTGATGTCAAAGAAGAATTTGACGAAATCATATACCTTTGTATTATATGAATACTCAGCAAACCAGGAAGAGAAGAGAACTTTCTCAACATGACAAAAGTCATAAATGAAAAACCCGCAGCTTACATCATACTTAATGCTGAAAGACTAAAAGCTTTCCCACTAAGATCAGGAACAAGACAAGGATGGTCACTTTTGCCAGTTCTACTCTAACCAGAGCAACTAGGAAATAAAGAGAAACAATAGACATCAAAATTGGAGGGGAAGAAGTCAAAATATCTGTTTGCAGATGATGTGATCTTATGTATAGAAAATCCTAAATATGCCAATGTTAAGCTAATAAACTCAATGCATCAAAAAGAATAAAATATTTACAAATAAGTTTAACCAAGGAAGCAAAACACTTGTACAGAGAACACTATAAAACATTCCTAATGACATTACCTTCAATGGAAAGTATCCTGCATTCATGGATTATAAAAATATTAATGTGAAAATTCTACCTAAAAGTGATCACAATTTCAATGCAATCTCTATGAACATACCAATGACTTTTTTTCCTACAGAAATGGAAAAACTCACCCTAAAATTCATATGGAATTTCAAACGACCCAGAATAGCCAAAAAAAAAAAAATCGCGAGAAAGAAGAATACAGAGAATTCACATTTCCCAATTTTAAAACTTTCTACAAACCTACAATAATCAAAACAGTGTTGTACTAGCATAAGGAAAGACATACAGACCAACGAAATTGAAAGTTTTGAACTAAATCCTCACATCTACAGTCAACTTATTTTCAACAAGAATGCTGAGACCACGTAATAAGGAAAGAACAGTCTTTTCAACAAATATTACTGGGAAAGCTAGATAACCACATGCAAAAGAATACAGCTGGACCTTTACCTTATATCATATACAAAAATTAACACACATGAATCAAAGATCTAAATTTAAGAGCTAAAACCACAGAACTCTTAGAAGAAGACATAAGCAAGATTGTATGACCTTGGATTTTAAAGTGGTTTCTCAAATATGACACCAAAAGAACAGGGAACAAAAGAAAAAATAGACTTAATTAAAATTAAAACATGTGCAAAGGATACTATGAAGAGAGTAAAAAAAACATCCACAGATTGGGAGAATATATTTGCAAATCATAGATGATAAGGGTTTAATGCCCAGAATATAAGAAGAACCCTTGAAACTCAACAATAAGACAAAAACAATTTAATGAGGAAAGGACATTAGGAGACATTTCTTCAAAGAACATATGCACATGTACAATAAGCATATGAAAAGATGCTTAGTACCATCAGTCATTACAGAAATGCAAATAAAACCATCTCATTGGAGATCACATTTACTGAGATGGTTCTAATTTTTTAAATAGAGAAAATAAATAAGTGTTGGTGAAGGTATCAGCTATTGGAGCCCTCATACATTGCTGGTGAGAATGTAAAATTGGGGAGGAATTCCCTGGCAGTCCAGTGGCTAGGACTCGTTCCTTTCAATGTAGAGAACACAGGTCAGGAAACTAAGATCCTGCACACTATGTGGGCCTCCTCCCACCAAAAAAGAATGTAAAATTGTACAATCACTGTGGAAAACAGTTTAATAGTTCCTCAAAAAGTTAAACATAGAATTTTCATATGACCCAGCAACTTCACTCCTATATAGATATTAGGTTTGTGCAAGCTATTGCAGTTTTGCATTGTTGAAATTTGATTTTGATATTGGAATATTTTCTTAAATAAGTGTGGTTATGTTGTACATCATTTTAATAGGCATTTCTCAGTTACTTTTTCTTTTTGCTAATGACATTACTTGCTGTTTATTTTGTATTTATTTTAGACTACAGAAATGACATTAAATAAAAAGCAAATTTGAGTGATTTTTTAATGAGTTCAAAATGGGTCATAAAGTAGTGGACACAACTCACATCAGCAACAACACATTTGGCCCAGGAACTGCTAACGAACATAAAGTGAAGTGGTGATTCAAGAAGTTTTGCAAAGGAAACAAGAGTCTTGAAGATGAGGAGCACAGTGGCCAGCCATCGGAAGTTGACAACAACCTACTGAGAGGATCATCGAAGCTGATCCACTTGCCGAAGAACTAACATCAATACTTCTAAGGTCACTCATCATGTGAAGCAAATTGGAAAGGTGAAAAAGATCCATAAGGGGGAGCCTCATGTTGTTGTTGTTCAGTCTGCTCAGTCATGTCCAACTCTTTGTGACCCCATGGACTGCAGCACACCAGGCATCCCTGTCCCTCACCATCTCCCACAGTTTGCTCAAACTCATGTCTGTTGAACTGATGATGCCATCCAACCATCTCATCCTCTGTCACCCACTTCTCCTCCTGCCCTCAATCTTTTCCAGCATCAGAGGCTTTTCCAATGAGTCAGCTCTTTGCATCAGGTGACCAAAGTATTGGAGCTTCAGCATCAGTCCCTCCAGTGAATATTCAGGGTTGATTTTCCTTCAGGATTGACTGGTTTGATCTCCTTGCAGTCCAAGGGACTCTCAAGAGTCTTCTCCAGCATCATTCAAAAGCATCAATTCTTCAGCACTCAGCCTTCTTTATAGTCCAACTCTCACATCCGTACAGGACTACTGGAAAAACCATACCTTTGACTACATGGACCTTTGTCAGCAGTGGTATCTCTGTTGTTTAATACACTGTCTAGGTTTGTCTTAGCTTTTCTTCCAAGGAGCAAGCATCTTTTAATTTCATGGCTGCAGTCACCATCTGCAGTGATTTTAGAGCCCAAGAATATAAAGTTTGTCACTGTTTCCATTGTTTCCCCATCTATTTGCCATGAAGTGATGGGACTGGATGCCATGATCTTTGTTTTTTGAAAGATGAGTTTTTAGCCAGCTTTTTTCACTCTTCTCTGTCACCGTCCTCATTACCTTCCTCTTTGCCTTCTGCCATTAGGGTTGTATCATCTGCATATCTGAGGTTATTAATATTTCTCCTGGCAATCTTGATTCCAGCTTGAACTTCATTCAGCCCAGCATTTTGCATGATGTATTCTGCATATAAGTTAAATAAGCAGAATGGCAGTATACAGCCTTGACATACTCCTTTCCCAGTTTTGAACCAGTCTGTTGTTCCATGTCTGGTTCTAACTGTTGCTTCTTGACCTGCATACAGGTTTCTCAGGAGGCAGGTAAGGTGATCTGTCTTTAGCATAGTCAGTAACTATGAGCTGACTGCAAATCAAAAAAAAATCATCATTTTAAAGTGTCATCTTCTTTTATTCTTTGTAAAAACAATGAACCATTTCTCCATTGGATTGTGATGTGTGATGAAAAATGGATTTTATATGACAACCAACAACGAACAGCTCAGCAGCTGAAACAGAATAAGCTCCAAAGCACTTCTCAAAGCCAAACTTGCACCAAAAAAAAAGGTCATGGTCACTGTTTGGTGGTCTGCAGCCCATCTGATCCACTACAGCTTTCTGAATCCTGGCAAAACCATTACATCTGAGAAGTATTCTCAGCAAACTGATGAGATGCACTGAAAACTGCAATGCCTGCTGCCAGCATAGGTCAACAGAAAGGGCCCAATTCTTCTCCATGACAATGTTCAACCACACATTGCACAATTAATGCTTCAACAGTTGAACAAATTGGTCTACAAAGTTTTGCCTCATCCACCATATTCACCTGACTTCTCATCAACCTCTAGATCACTTCAAGCATCTAGACAACTTTTTGCAGAGAAAACACTTCCACAACCAGCAGGAGGCAAAAAAATGTTTTCCAAGAGTTTTTTGAACCCCAAAGCACAGATTTTTATGCTACAGGAATAAACAAACATTTCTCATTGGCAAAAATGTGTTGACTGTAATGGTTCCTATTTTGACTAAAAAATATGTGTTTGAGCCTAGTTGTAATGATTTAAAATTCATGGTCTGAAGTTGCAATTATTTTTGCACTAACCTAATATGTACCAAAAAGTAGCAAAAACAGATTCAAACAGATACCTGTACACCAATATTCATAACAGTATTTTTTTAATTAATTTATTTTTTAGTTGAAGGATACTTTACAGAATTGTGTTGGTTTCTGCTGAACATGAACGTAAATCGGCCATAAGTATACACATGTCCCCTCCCTTTTGAACCTCCCTCCCACCTTCCTCCCTATCCCAGCTCTCTCGGTTATTACAGAGTCCCAGTTTGTGTTCCCTGAGTCATACAGCAAATTCGCATTGGCTATCCATTTTACATATGATAATTTAAGTTTCCATGTTACTCTCTTCACACATCCCACCCTCTCCTTCCTCCCCCCACCTCATTTCCATAAGTCAGTTCTCTATGTCAGTGCCTCCATTGCTGCCCTGCAAATAATTTCATCAGTACCATCTTTCTAGATTCCATATATATGTGTTAGTATACAATATTTGTTTTCCTCTTTCTGACTTACCTCAATCTGTATAATCGGCTCTAAGTTCATCCACCTCGTTAGAATTGACTTAAATGCATTCTTTTTTATGGCTGAGTAATATTCCATTGTGTATATGTACCACAGCTTCTTCATCCATTCATCTGTTAATGGACATCTAGGTTGCATAGTATCATTATTCACAATAGTCAAAAGGTAAAAACATGTGCCCATCAAAAGATGAATAGGTAAGCAAAATGTGGTAAAATCTAGTTTTTGTATTTATATGATTGCTGTGAACACTGAATTAGCAAATCTGGAACCACTGTGCCTAGAGGAAACTCGGGTTTGGTTGCTACAAGTCTCTGGTCACAATATTTTCATCATCCAATCAATACATAACCATGTCTTAGGTGTGTTTTTTATTTAATGTATGCTGTTATACATATAATAAACACTGGACTCACAGCCAACAGCAGTATAACTCATACCAGAACAAAGCTAATCTAATGCATATATTTTCTCCAAAAGGCACATCACAGCTTTCTTGTGCTTAGAAACTCTAGATAGTATTTCAACAGTATGCTCAGTGGCAATTTTAAGCAGAAAATCACCCCAAAAAGCAAAACAAGGAAAACTTAAAACCCTGGCACTAACTAGACTTCAAAGAAGACACTTATTTTTGAAAGCTAAAACAAGAAGGCAGAGCATCACCTCATTCAACCTTAACTTAGAACATGTATATCAGGAGGTTCAAATTTTTTGCCACTCTGCAAAAAACTTCTTCTGCAAATGACTACAAAAATTACAGTATTATTAACTTAGTGATTACAAATAAATCTTAATGAGTTGGTGAAATCTCAAATGCAGAATCTATGAATAATCAACTGTATATACATAAAATGAAATTTTAATCAGTCATTAAAGGAAATAAAGTTCTGATACTTGCTAAAATGTAGTGGAAACTTGAAAACATGACACTAAGTGAAATGAGCCAGACACAAAATGACAAATACTCTAAGAGTACACCTATATGAAACACCAAAATAGGAAATTTACAGAAACAAAAAGTGGATTAGAGGTTATCAAGGATTGGGTAAAGGGTAGTATGAGGAATTACTGGTTATTGGGTTTCAAGTTTCTCTTTGGGATGATATAAATTTTTGGAAATCAGACAGTGGTGATGGTTGTACAACACTGTGAATATAACTAATACTATCAAATTATACAACTTAAAATCAGTCACATTGGTAAATTTTATGTTATATATACTTTACCACAATGAACACTAAACAAAAATCATACATGGTATCTACCTAAGTGAAATTTTTTTATGTTATATGACAAAAAATACAAATGTTTGAGTATTCACAGTCATATCCTACCTCACCCCCACCTCAAAGGATGCAACAACATTTAACAGCTTACCTCATGAAATTCTGATTTGGTGTTGACATTAAACTAGAGAAGTCAAAGGACAGATTTATTGATTTGAGGAGTAGATAGTCACTCATTAGAGGTAAAACTAGATCGGGAAAGGCATAGATAAGGAGAAAAAGGTATGGAAGAGCCAGCACAGTCCGATCTTGGGGAATTTCAGGGAGAGTAGAGAAAAGATGGAGGGCAACTGCCATACAGTGTGAGTTACTAAAGGAGAGATAGGAAATGAGGATTCTAAGAGGTTTGACTTTGGGCTATAATTTTCGTCCCTTTTTTGCACCTCTTCAAAAAGCATTACTAAAAACAATAATTTCAAAGTTTTCCTTAGGGTGTAGATTTGTGTTTTCTTTTGGACATAACATTATATTGAAACAGACCCGCTTTATTCAGATTATATTAAACAAAGGCTAGAGGGGTTATTAATTCAGAAGTTTATGAAAATGAACAAAAGAATGTGTTAAGAATGACTACTGCAAATCCATAATGAGAACAATATACACTTAACTCCCATGCCTAGATACACTGAACTACAAAGAATACAAATTAAAAAAATGAATACAAATGATTCTGATTTCAGTTCCTAGCTCTTTCTAAATAAGGAACTGGTATCAACCATGTCCTTTGCTTTGTAAAAATCTATCCCCAAAACTTCGTGATTTAAAACAATAAGCATTTAGCTATATCTCATAATTTTATAAGTTATGAATTCCAGCAGAGCTTGACTGGGTGGTTCTGTTCCACATGACGTCAACTGGGATGACTTAGTGGTATTCAACTGGTGGCTTCATTCATATTCTTGGTGCCCTGTCCAGGACAGCTGAAGATTCATCTCAACAGGACATCTTTCTCTCTCTATGGAGTCTCAAGGCTTCTCTGCATGACCTCTCAGCAGGGTATTGAGACCTTTTACAGGGTATTTCAGTGCTCCGGGAAATCAAGGTGGAAGCTGCCAGTACTCTCATTGGTGAGGCCCAGAAGTGACTTAGCATCACTTCCACCATATTTCATTAGCAAGAAGAGGGACTAGCCAGCCCAGATTCAAGTATAGAGGAGATATGTACCAACACTTGATAGGAAAAATGCCAAAGAACTTGAAGCCATCTTTAATTTCCCACAAACACTTAATCAAAATGGCTAGGGGTCATCTATTCCGATTCAGATCATCTCCTATTCCACACTGCTCATTCCACACCATCAATTTTGTCTCTGGGGTGGTTGTTTTATACTTTATGGTGCTTATTAATAATGGAAATGAAGTATATGGCATGAAATTTGGGCTTTATGATCTTTTTAAAAATCTTTAATGAATAAAAGAGGTGGACTAAAGTTTTGGTCACTTCAATGATTACAAGAATTCTGTCTCTCTAGAGATGAAGACTGTAGTTCAGCCTTCACTTTATTCTTTGGGGAAATTGTGTGGTCACTATTAAGGTACATGCAGAGACTATAGATGCAAATTTCAACTCTACAGCTTAATAAATTGGGCATATCTTTTGCTGGACTGTGAGGAGTTAAGAATATTTTAATATAAATTTACATTGGATTATCTCTGAAAATTATCTTTTGTTCATAAAAATTCTAAGTAGGTCTTTTTGTTCAAATATTTGCTACCAGAAAATTGGGAGAACAAAACTATGCCAAGAAGACTATGCAGATCTGATCGTTTCTTCATCTCATAATGGAATAAAGACTGTGAAAAGAAAATTAACTGAATATACATTAAGTGTTCTGGTTTTCAAGTATAAACTGTTGTTCATGATTGAGCAAGGACTCTACTTCTGAAGCTTTATGCAACCTGTTGCTAGACTATGTATGAACTGAAATAGTATTATACCTGAATCATTACTTGTGACTAAAGAAATAAGCATGGACTTTATTTTTTGTTTAGTTTTTGTTTTAAGAGATATTGAGACTTCATGTGCAGCAATATAGCTTTGGTTGCCTAGGGCAGAGAGTTTCCAGATATAGCTAGAGACATTCTCCCTACTTTCACAAATAGTTCAGCATTCCTCTGACACCTCAAAAAGAGGTACCTCTGAAAGATGGCACCTTAGGTACTGATGCTGACCATCACCTGAAGGGTATCTCTAATACAAGCTAAGTGAGAAATACTAAACTGTTTCAAGGGAAGAGGCTATCGGCTGGAGGGGAAGGTGGAACACAAGGAAAATATCACGGCAGTTGTTATGTGGTAGAGGGCAGACAGGTTTTATAAAACATTTACTGGATATTTTTAGGAACTCCCAGATATGTAGAGAGAAGAATGCATGCTAAGGTCAAGATATCAGGCCAACAGGAATGTAAATGATGGTCATTTGATCATTAAATGTTATTGTGTCAGGGAAGGATTTCTTAAACAAGACTCAAGAAGCTTAAATCATAAAGAAAGACTGATAAATACGAGCACATTAAATCAAGAAATTCTGATGATCAAAAGTAACTGTGAAGAAAGCAGAACAGGCCAAAACCTGGAAAAAGTTGAGAAAGATGTCTATAACACATATAACCAAAGTTTTATTACCAAGATTACATTAATTCCTAGAAATAAATTTTAAAACAATATCCAATACAAAAATGGGCAGAAGCATATCAGCATATCAAACAAGCATATCACAGAAGATGAAACTTGAATGCCCAATAAACAGATGAAAAAGTGCCCAAACTTGTTAGTAACCAAAGAAAACTAAAATCACAAAGAATTAATACAAGACACTCACTAAAGAAAAACTAAGCTTTATAAAACCAAGTGTTGGCCAAGAACTTGGTACAATCAAAATTCTCATACATTAAAAAAAATTCTCATACACTGCTTGAAATACAAATATGTTCAATGATCTTGGAATTAGAAAAAGTTTTTCATTATCTGCAAAAGCAGAAGACATGCCTATCCTACGATACAGCAAGCAGTCTATTCCTAGGTATTCATCCTCGAGAACTTCTCACACTTCTAACTATTCATATAAAGGACTCAAATTTAGCAACATTTTAAATGTTCATTGGCACAATGGCCAAATTGTGATATAGTTATAGTTATGCAATGGAATATTATACATCAGTGAAAATGAATCAACTATAGATACATGCTGATGTATCTGACCTTGATGCTAAGAAAGGTTGAGGGAAAGAGGAGAAGGGGGCAACTGAGGATGAGATGGTTAGATAGCATCACTGACTCACTGGACATTGAGTCTGAGCAAACTCCAGAAGACAGTGAATGACAGGGAAGCCTGGCATGCTGCAATTCATGAGGTCATAAAGAGTCAGACATGACTTAGCAAATGAAAAACAATAAATACATACAACAACATAGAATAAACTTAGAATATAAAGTAAAAAAATCAGGTCTCAAAAATAGAAACAGCATGATAACAATATTTATGACACTCAAAATTTAGCAAAAAATAAATTATTTAAGAATATCTACATACACAGGAAAGCTCTAAAAATTTAAAGCAATACTAAATTCAGGACAGTAGTCACCTTTCAGACATAGCAGTAATATGTTATCAAGGAAGAACACACAGGAATTTCAACATCATTTGTAATTTACTCTTTCTATGGCAAAGTAGCAGTTTAGAGTCATTTGTTTTATTATGATGATAACTAACTTTCAAATATGTTACATGTATTCTTCTGTGTGGATCAAATATTTCGTGAAAAAATATGGCAACTTTCTCCACTGGAAAATAGTTAATGCGATCACATTTTACAACAGGCTTGTGATGAAGTGTAAACATATCTTAGGCAGACAAAGCTTTAGTAAGAGACTGTTAGAAGCCCTATCATTTTATAAAATAAAAGCATGTTCATTTTCAGCTACATAGCATGCCACTATTGGAGAAGGAAATGGCAACCCACTCCAGTATTCTTGCCTGGAGAGTCCCAGACACAGAGGAGCCTGGTGGGCTACTGTCTATGGGGTCGCACAGAGTCAGACACGACTGAAGTGACTTAGCAGAGCAGCAGCAGCAGCAGCAGCAGCAGCAGCAGCAGCAGCAGCAGCATGCCATTATGGAACAATGCCTACAGGCTGGCTCCTAAGAGGTCCCACAGGAAGGTGCTCATTACCTTGGTGAATTAACCATAGTCCTGAGTCTGGCCCTCTGCCTTGCAACATCTGAAGTCAGATATTGTCAGCTCACTGAGAGCAGATCCACCTCTCAGCAATGCATGCACACTAATTATGCTCCCTAGACTAAGACAGACACCAAAATGCCAATTCATTTATTGACAAAGTAAAACATAATTCTCACATGGACTGGAATAATCAGGCAGGATGACGAGAGAATTCTCTCCTAGTAATCATACCACATGGACAGCAAAATCACAATAAAAGGTAATTTTTTATAATTTACACTGAGAATTAACTGACATAGACATCAGATTATTCATAGTTTATTTGAATAATGCATTTTTCTCCCTGTAGCTATGGTGCATGGAAAGCCACATCATACTCAGTTATCTGATGAGCTAGAAATTGTAAGAAAGAGAATAAAGTACATCAAATGCTTTAAATCATCAGGGTAGGTTGAGGTACCCATCTCATTGGGATTCTCCAGCATATTGGGTCAAAGCGCTAGAAGCAAACTGGCTCAGGCTCTCTCTTGCATTGAGCATACTTGGCTGGACACAGCTACCAGGTGGCTTCTTGAGTCTTCTTTTTCTATGCTTATTGAATTGACCATACTCTCTCATTGATTTGGTCATTATTTAGACCAACGTTTTACAATGTAACAATAATTCTCGTCTTAGACATCTTCTTTCAGGTGACAGTACAGATCTACCCTGGATCTATGTGTTGAACTCAGAGGGCAATTTATCCCTTTCATTTTCCCATATTCTTAGGGATACCTCATTAAAGCTCCCCCACTCCAAGTACTTATACTTCCTATTTCTGAATTTAAAGTACTATCAGTAAAATATAAATATCCACAAAATAGTTCAATAAAGATAAGACACTAGATATAATTAATAAGAAAGGGAATTATAGTTGTACCAAAAATGAAAGACAAGATCACGACTGTTACTGAGTTTTTCAATATAGCAGTGCATACCCTGACAGCCAAGTCAGAAAGGAAAGGCAAAAATAAGTTGCACTTCCCAAAAGAGGACATAAATATTCTTTCAGAAGACCTCGTGAGGAGTCTGGTATATTATTTAAGTTTCCCCTTTGTCAACTTTGTAGAAAATGTCACTGCTCTTCCTAGACAGAAGGGTCACAACTGACCCAAAGTCAGTAAACTGAAGTAGTTTATAGCTTGATTGGAGCTAGCCATCTTTCCCTGACTGACCCTCAAAAATAATTATTTGTGACCAAGGTTGCAATTACCCCCTGAAGCTTTTGCAGACAAGTTACCAAACTGTCCCCTCACGAAAATAAAACTTCTGTGTTGGCTTCCTTAGCCCCAACTGAGCAATCCACTGAGTTGGCTGGCCACTAATTCCCCTAAGCCCTACAGTAGTGAATCTTCAGTATATATATTACCCAAGCAGACTTTACCATTCTTAGGAGCCCACAAACAATGAAAAGCAAAAATAGCCCAGAGTTAAACATAAGAGTCAACAGATACGTACCAATGTCATAGCCTTATTCACATAACAAATGTGCCTGAGCAAACAACTTACCCATACTTCTTCTAGGAAATATTTCCCAAAGATGCAAACATTCCCGTAATGAGGTACATTTTTTTCATACTGAATTAATCAGGGCCCCCCTCAGGAAAAAGATCACACTCTCAAAAGGACAATTTAATAAAGGGACTATTTATAATGTTGTAAAAAAATTTAAGAGAAATCAAAAAGGGAAGGTGAAGCTTTTCAGGGTAGAAACAGAGACAAGAAGCCTTTACCATCACCCTTATCAAAGAGGGCAGTAGAGGAAGGAGTAAGGCTTCCCAGGTGGGACAGTGATAAAGAATATGCCTGACAATGCAGGAGACCCAGGTTCAGTCCCTGGGTTGGGAAGTTCCCCTGGAGAAGGGAATGCCTACCCACTCCAGTATTTTTGCCTGGAGAATCCCATGGAGAGAAGAGCCTGGCAGGCTATAGTCCATGGGGTTGCAAAGAGTCGGACATGACTTAACAACTGAGCACACACATGCACAAAGGAAAGGAGTAACTAGAACCTGTGAAGAACTTCAGGGGAGACCTATCAGAGAGGAGCTGAGGTATTCAGTAGAGGAACAAAGTTAAATCCAAACCACATCAGGGAGGGAGTCTGGAATAGCCATCTCTTTTCTCCTACTCTCCAACTGCCTGTTTGTACCTCCCCTGGAGTAAACTCAAAAGACAGAGGGAAAGAGCACCCATTAAGACAATCCATTAGGATTGGCCTTCCAGGACACAAATCAGGTGTAGGGGAGGAAAAACCATTTTCCTGCTACACTTTTAGGGTCTTGGCTGGAACCCCCTGTGATAAAAGACATTAATAGGAGAAATACAAACAGAAATTTAATAACATGTATATCTGCCATATACTAATATATATGAGATACCCAGGAAAACTAAGTAGCTCTCCAAAATAGCCCATGCCTCCACTTTCTGTACCATACCTATCTAAAAGGTAAAAGACGACTGGGGATTCCAGTGAAGTTGTAGGAGGCTCTCAAACAAAGCACAGGAAACCAGGGTATGGTTGTTATGCAGACTTAAGTCCTGGCCTTCTCTACTGATAGGAGTTTCAAGAGACTTACACCCTTACAAATGGAGATTTCCCTTATAAAAGGGTAACCTCTATTCAGTTTTCAGAGCTTTTCCTACATCTGCAGTTTGTTCAAAATAACCAGTTTAAGAACATGTTTACGCCACAAAGGTACATTTCACAGTGACTTATCCTGCCCTCCTTCACAGATAAGAAAATTCTGCCTAGAGAGATGAACTGCCTATGATCACAAAGGCACTAAATGGCAGAGGCTAAACTTGAATGAAAGACCTCTGATTCCTTACTTTTGGGAGAAGAATTAGAATAAACTTCTTGACAGCCCTGACCATTTCCCCCACTTCATTGCTTTGAGCAGAGAGGAAATGAGTAGAATGTAAAGAGTAGGAGAAAAGAAGCAAAGAGAACTAGTAGGACAAGAGGGGAAGGTGCTGAGGTTATCAAGAATCAATAAATGTGCAATCCAACACTCAGACCAACTGATAACACAAAACATTTATAGTGACAAAGCACCATAGCCAAAGGTTTACACACATGAATAAGCATATGTAACATATTGGGACATTTTCTCAAATACACTAAGATTTAAGAAGCCTGGCAATAATCCTTTTTCTTTATCTTATAACAGCTGCTAGAACCCTCTGTGACTTCTAACAGCCCCAATTTCTAAACGTTGAAAGAGTGGAAATATAGAAGATACGCTATTCCAAGAAATAAATTTCAGAAATGGAGTTAGATGAGAGCTAAGGTGGTGGAGGAATGGGACGGGGAGACCACTTTCTTCCCCACAAATTCATCAAAAGAACATTTGAACGCCAAGGAAATTCCACAAAACAACATTTGAATGCTGGCAAAGGACATCAGGCACCCAGAGAAGCAGCCCATTGTCTTTGAAAGGAGGTAGGAAAAAATATAAAAGATAAAAAGAGAGACAAAAGAGGTAGGGACAGAGATCCATCCCGGGAAGGGAGTTTTAAAAAAGAGAGAAGTTTCCAAATACCAGGAAACACTCTCACTGCTGAGTCTGTGGCGTGCCTTGGAACCACAGAGGGTAACATAACCAGGAGGAAAAATAAATAAATAAAACCCACAGATTATGAGCCCAACGGTAGCTCCCTCAGTGTAGAAGCAGCACAGACGCCTGCATCCACCGCAAGCGGGGGCTGGGCAGGGAGGCACAGGCTGCATTCTTAGAGTAAGGACGGGGCCTGAATGCCCCGAGGGCAATCTGAGGGAACTAACTTGGGATAGCAAACCAGACTGTGGGATAGCTACCACGCGAAAAGCCCTAACTTAAGACACCGCCAGGCCCGCTCACAGAACAAAGGACTGAGCAGAGCTAGCTGGCTACAGACCAGCCCTTCCCCCTCCAGGCAGGCGAGGGCAGCCAGAGCCGGAAGGGGGCAATTGTGGCCCCCAGACAGGCATTATCTACCAAACTGCAAGCAGGCTTCATTGCTAACCAAGACTTCTTGGGATTCCAGACAGTCAACATCCGCCTGAGAAGGTGTGCCAGTTGTACACCCAGAAAACCCGAGTGGCAGGGACGGGAGAGGCAATAAGTTGCATGGACTGCGCTCGCCAAACACCTGGTCACCTGAGCTGCTTGGACCTGGGAAGGGCACAAACGCAGGCCCAACCAAGTCTGCACCTCTGAGGACTACCTGAGTACCTGAACCTGAGCAACTCAAACCTGGGAAGTGCATACAACCCAGGGCCAGCCACAGACAGTTCCCAGCAGAGCAACCTAGAGCCTAAGCAGTGTTGACAGGGAAAGCACACACGCCGTGAGCGGGGGCAAACCCAGTGTGGCCGAGACACTGCGAGCACACGCCAGTGTTATTTGTTTGCAGTGTCCCTCCCTCCCCACAGCACAAATGAACAAGTGAGCCTAAAAAAAAGTGTCTACCACCTCACCCTTGTGTCAGGGTGGAAATTAGACACTGGAGATACCAGCAACCAGAAGAAGCTAAAACAGAGGGAACTGCCTTGGAAGTGACAGGTGCAACAGATTAAAACCCTGTAGTTAGTACAGACTATATAGGAAGGGGCCTACAGATCTTGAGAAATATAAGCTGGATCAAGGAACCAGCTGAAAATGAATTGATGCCACACTGCCCACAACAACACCAGAGAAAGTCCTAGATATATTTTTACTATTTTTACTATCATTCTTTAATTTTTTTATTTTTAAGTCCTCTATTACTCCTTTCATTTTCATTTTTATAATCTACTATTACTTTGTAAAACAAAAAAGAGACACCCTATTTTTTAAAGCAAACTTCATATATACATATATATTTTATAATTTTTGTGACTTTGTTTTTTTATATTGTATTTTTGAAAATCCAACCTCTAGATTTTTAATCTTTGCTTTTTAGTATTTGTTATTAATGTTGCACCTTTAGGAACCCAATCTTCAGTACTCATTTTTACTTGGGGTGAGATTACTGGCTTGACTGCTCTCTCCCCCTTTGGACTCTTCTTTTTCTGGACCAAGTCACCTCTATCTCCTCCCTCCCCTTTCTCTTCTTTTCTCTACCCAACTCTGTGAATCTCATTGTATGTTCCGGATGTGGAGAACAGTTAGAGAACTGATTACTGGCTGGATCTCTCTCCTTTTGACACCCCCCTTTATCCTCCTGGCCACCTCTGTCGCCTTCCTCCCTCTTCTCTATGTAACTGTGAACATCTCTGAGGGATTCAGACTGTGGAGCACACATAAGGAAGTGATTACTGGCTAGCTTGCTCCCTCCTCTTTTGATTCCACCTCATCTCATCCTGGTCACCTCTATCTCCCTCCTTCCTCTTCTCTTGTCCATGTAACTCTGTGAACCTTTCTGGGTGTCCCTCACTGTGGAGAAACTTTTCATCTTTAATCTAGATGTTTTATCAATGGTGCTGTATAGATGGAGAAGTCTTGAGGATACTGTAAAAATAAGACTGAAAACCAGAAGCAGGAGGCTTAAGTCCAAATCCTGAGACCACCAGAGAACTCCTGACTCCAGGGAACATTAAAACAGGAGTTCATCAAACACCTCCATACCTACACTGAAACCAAGCTCCACCAAAGGGCCAACAAGTTCCAGAGAAAGACATACCACGCAAATTCTCCAGCAACACAGGAACATAGCCCTGAGCTTAAATATACAGGCTGCACAAAGTCACTTCAACCCATTGACATCTGATAACTCATTACTGGACACTTTATTGTACTCCAAAGAGAAGAAATCCAGCTCCATCCATCAGAACACCAAGACAAGCTTCCCTAACCAGGAAACCTTGACAAGCCACAGGTACAACCCCACCCACAGCTAGGAAACTCCACAATAAAGAGAACTCCACAAACTGCCAGAATACACAATGGCCACTCCAAACACAGCAATATAAACAAGATGAAGAGAGAGAGGAATACCTAGCAGGTAAAGGAACAGGAAAAATGCCCACCAAACCAAACAAAAGAGGAAGAGATAGGGAATCTACCTGATAAAGAATTCCAAATGATGATAGTGGAAATGATCCAAAATCTTGAAAACAAATGGAATCACAGATAAATAGCCTGGAGATAAGGATTGAGAAGAAAAGTTTAACAAGGACCTAGAAGAAATAAAAGTCAATATATAATGAACAAGGCAATAAATGATATCAAAAACACTCTACAGGGAACAAACAGTTGAATAATGGAGGCAGAAGATAGGATTAGTAAGATAGAAGATAGAATGGTAGAAATAAATCAGTCAGAGAGGAAAAAAGAAAAATGATTTAAAAGAAATGAAGACAATCTGAGAGACCTCTGTAACAATGTTAAACGCCAAACATTCAACTCATAGGAGTCCCAGAAGAAGAATACAAAAAGAAAGACCATGAGAAAATACTTGAGGAGATAATAGGTGAAAACTTCCCCAAAATGGGGAAGGAAATAATCACCCAAGTCCAAGAAACCTAGAGAGTTCCAAACAGGATAAACCCAAGGAAAAACTCCCCAAGAAACATATTAATCAAATTAACAAAGATCAAACACAAAGCACAAATATTAAAAGCAGCAAGGGAAAAACAACAAATAACACACAAGGGGATTCCCATAAGGATAACAGCTGCTCTTTCAATAGAAACTCTTCAGGCAGGAGGAAATGGCAGGACATACTTAAAGTGATGAAAGAAAATAATCTACAGCCCAGATTACTGTACCCAGCAAGGATCTCATTCAAATATGAAGGAGAAATCAAAAGCTTTACAGACAAGCAAAAGCTGAGAGAATTCAGCACCACCAAACCAGCTCTCCAACAATTGCTAAAGGATATTCTCTAGACAGGGAACACAAAAAGGGCGTATAAACCCAAACCCAAAACAATAAAGTAAATGGCAACAGGATCATACTTATCAATAATTACCTTAAATGTAAATGGGTTGAATGCCCCAACCGAAAGACAAAGACTGGCTGAATGGATACAAAAATAAGACCCCTATATATGTTGTCTACAAGAGACCAACCTCAAAACAAGGGACACATACAGACTGAAAGTGAAGGGCTTGAAAAAGATATTCAATGCAAACAGAGACCAAAAGAAAGCGGGAGTAGCTATACTCATATCAGATAAAATAGACTTTAAAACAAAGGCTGTGAAAAGAGACAAAGAAGGACACCACATAATGATCAAAGGATCAATCCAAGAAGAAGATATAACAATTATAAATATATATGCAGCCAACATAGGAGCACCACAATATGTAAGACAAATGGTAACAAGTATGAAAGGGGAAATTAACAATAACACAATAATAGTGGGAGACTTTAATTCCCCACTCACAACTATGGATAGATCAACTAAACAGAAAATTAACAAGGAAACACAAACTTTAAAACATATGATAGACCAGTTAGATCTAATTAATACCTATAGGACATTTCACCCCAAAACAATGAATTTCACCTTTTTCTCAAGCGCACAAGGAACCTTCTCCAGGATAGATCACATCCTGGGCCATAAATCTAGCCTTGGTAAATTCAAAAAAACTGAAATCATTCCAAGCATCTTATCTGACTACAATGCAGTAAGATTAGATCTCAATTACAGGAGAAAAACTAGTAAAAATTCCAACATATGGAGGCTGAACAGCATGCTGCTGAATAACCAACAAATCACAGAAGAAATCAAAATATGCATAGAAATGAATGAAAATGAAAACACAACAACCCAAAACCTGTGGGACACTATAAAAGCAGTGCTAAGGGGAAGGTTCATAGCAATACAGGCATACCTCAAGAAACAAGAAAAAAGTCAAATAAATAACCTAACTCTACACCTAAAGCAACAAGAAAAGGAAGAAATGAAGAACCCCAGGGTTAGCAGAAGGAAAGAAATCTTAAAAATTAGGGCAGAAATAAATGCAAAAGAAACAAAAGAGACCATAGCAAAAATCAACAAAGCCAAAAGCTGGTTCTTTGAAAGGATAGATAAAATTGACAAACCATTAGCCAGACTCATCAAGAAACAAAGGGAGGAAAATCAAATCAATAAAATTAGAAATGAAAATGGAGAGATCACAACAGACAACACAGAAATACAAAGGATCATAAGAAACTATTTTCAGCAATTATATGCCAATAATTTCGACAACTTGGAAGAAATGGACAAATTCTTAGAAAAGTACAACTTTCCAAAACTGAACCAGGAAGAAATAGAAAATCGTAACAGACATATCACAAGCATGGAAATTGAAACTGTAATCAGAAATCTTCCAATAAACAAAAGCACAGGTCCAGATGGCTTCACAGCTGAATTCTACCAAAAATTTTGAGAAGAGCTAACACCTATCCTACTCAAACTCTTCCAGAAAATTGCAGAGGAAGGTAAACTTCCAAACTCATTCTATGAGGCCACCAACACCCTAATCCCAAAACCTGACAAAGGTGCCACAAAAAAAGAAAACTACAGGCCAATATCACTGATGAACATAGATGCAAAAATAATTAACAAAATTCTAGCAATCAGAATCCAACAACACATTAAAAAGACCATACACCATGACCAAGTGGGCTTTATCCCAGAGATGCAAGGATTCTTCAATATCCTCAAATCAATCAGCGTAATACAACACATTAACAAATTGAAAAATAAAAACCATATGATTATCTCAATAGATGCAGAGAACGCCTTTTACAAAACTCAACATCCATTTATGATAAAAACTCTCCAGAAAGCAGGAATAGAAGGAACATACCTCAACATAATAAAAGCTATATATGACAAATCCACAGCAAACATTATCTTCAATGGTAAAATACTGAAAGCATTTCCCCCTAAAAGCAGGAACAAGACAAGGGTGCCCACTCTCACCACTACTATTCAACATAGTTTTGGAAGTTTTGGCCACAGAAATCAGAGCAGAAAAAAAATAAAAGGAATCCAGATTGGAAAAGAAGAAGTAAAACTCTCACTCTTTGCAGATGACATGATCCTCTACATAGAAAACCCTATAACTCCACCAGAAAATTACTAGAGCTAATCAATGAATATAGTAAAGTTGCAGGATATAAAACTAACACACAGAAATCCCTTGCATTCCTAAACACTAATAATGGGAAAACAAAGAAAGTTAAGGAAACAATTCCATTCACCATTGCAATGAAAAGAATGAAATACTTAGGAATATATCTATCTAAAGAAACAAAAGACCTATATATAAAAAACTATAAAACACTGGTGAAAGAAATCAAAAAGGACACTAACAGATGGAGAAATATACCATGTTCATGGATTGGAAGAATCAATATAGTGAAAATGAGTATACTACCCAAAAAATCTATAGATTCAATGCAATCCCTATCAAGCTACCAATGGTATTTTTCACAGAACTAGAATAATAATTTCACAATTTGTATGGAAATGCAAAAAACCTCGAATAGCCAAAGTAATCTTGAGAAAGAAAAATGGAACTGGAGGAATCAACCTGCCTGACGTCAGGCTCTACTACAAAGCCACAGTCATCAAGACAGTATGGTACTGACACAAAGACAGAAATATAGATCAATGGAACAAAATTGAAAGCCCAGAGATAAATCCACGCACCTATGGACACCTTATCTTGACAAAGGAGGCAAGAATATACAATGGAGAAAAGACAATCTCTTTAACAAGTGGTGCTGGGAAAACTGGTCAACCACTCATAAAAGAATGAAATTAGAACACTTTCTAACACCATACACAAAAATAAACTCAAAATGGATTAAAGATCTAAACGTAAAACCAGAAACTATAAAACTCCTAGAGGAGAACAGAGGCAAAACACTCTCTGACATAAAGCACAGCAGGATCCTCTATGACCCACCTCTCAGAATATTGGAAATAAAAGCAAAAATAAACAAATGGGACCTAATTAAAATTAAAAGCTTCTGCACAACAAAGGAAACTCTAAGCAAGGTGAAAAGACAGCCTTCAGAATGGGAGAAAATAATGGCAAATGAAGCAACTGACAAAGAATCAATCTCAAAAATATACAAGCAATTCCTGAAGCTGAATTCCAGAAAAATAAAAGACTCAATCAAAAAATGGGCCAGAGAACTAAATAGACATTTCCCCAAAGATGACATACAGATGGCTAACAAACATATGAAAAGATGCTCAGCATCACTCATTATCAGAGAAATGCAAATCAAAACCATAATGAGGTACTATCTCACACCAATCAGAATGGCTGCTATCAAAAAGTCTACAAACAATAAATGCTGGAGAGGGTGTGGAGAAAAAGGAACCTTCTTACAGTGTTGGTGGGAATGCAAACTAGTACAGCCACTATGGAGAACAGTGTGGAGAGTCCTTAAAAAACTGGAAATAGAACTGCAATATGACCCAGCAATCCCACTGCTGGGCATACGCACCGAGGAAACCAGAATTGAAAGAGACACGTGTACCCCAATGTTCATCGCAGCACTGTTTCTAATAGCCAGGACATGGAAGCAACCTAGATGTCCATCAGCAGATGAATGGATAAGAAAGCTGTGGTACATATACACAATGAAGTATTACTCAGCCATTAAAAAGAATACATTTGAATCAGTTCTAATGAGGTGGATGAAACTGGAGCCGATTATACAGAGTGAAGTAAGCCAGAAAGAAAAACACCAATACAGTATACTAAGTTCCACAGCATATATATGGAATTTAGAAAGATGGTAACGATAACCCAGTATGCAACACAGCAAAAGAAACACAGATGTACAGAACAGTCTTTTGGACTCTGTGGGAGAGGGCAAGGGTGGGATGATTTGGCAGAATGTCATTGAAACATGTATAATATCATATGTGAAACTAATCACTGGTCCAGGTTCACTGCATGATACAGGATGCTCGGGGCTGGTGCACTGGGATGACCCAGAGGGATGGTATGGGGAGGGAGGTGGGAGGGGGCTTCAGGATTTGGAACACATGTACACCCGTGATGGATTCATGTCAATGTATGGCAAAACCAATACAATATTGTAAAGTAATTAGCCTTTAATTAAAATAAATAAATTTATATGAAAAAAAAGAGAAATGGAGTTATTCTTAAGTCTGTCCAAACCAGAAAATTTCCCTGTTTGTTTCTCCTGGATTCCCTCTAGAAACAGAGAATCACCAGTCCATTCTAGGTTTAAGCCTCAGCTATGAAATAACTTGCTGTCTGAACCTGGGCAAGCTACCTCTCCTTTTTAAGTCCTGAATTCCTTATATGTAACGTGGGTATACAGGATTGGATGGTTTCTAAAATTCAACCTTAATGTTGTCATTATTTTTTCTACAGTTCTAAAGTTTAATACTTACCTATGGCTATGACTTTACACAGTTCTGTAAAATAAATCAAAGGAGTCAGAAGGCCAACTTTATTTCCCAATGAACCCTAAGTTGGAAAGGCTTTAACTGCAAAGACATTTCACCAGAAGCAAACAATATCTTCTCCCCTTTCCATGCTGGCCACAGTCTGACTGAAATAACTGAAGGGATTTTTTTGTTGTTTTTTTGGTTGTTGTTGAAGAATAAAACAGTTACCAAGACTAAACCAAGAAAGGGTACCATTGACTATCTTTAAGTAATTCTTCAAATGTAAGATTTGGGAGAATGGGAATTCTAACATGTATACTGTCATGTAAGAATTGAATCGCCAGTCCATGTCTGACGTAGGGTGCAGCATGCTTGGGGCTGGTGCATGGGGATGACCCGGAGAGATGTTGTGGGGAGGGAGGTGGGAGGGGGGTTCATGTTTGGGAACGCATGTAAGAATTAAAGATTTTAAAATTTAAAAAAAAAAAAGTCAAATGATACTGAATTGGTGAATGAGCAAAGAAGATGAAACCTCATCCCAAGACAGTAAAGCAAAGTATAGTTTTTCTAAAAAGAGGCACAAGTGAAAATTTAATCGGGAGAAAACAAAACCAAGGCAGCCACTGGGCCCAGGAGCATTTATCAGCTTATTTCATTTAATAAACTGCATTCAAAACACCTGAACCAAGGGGATTCCACTCCCTCTCAGAAATAAAAAGAGCAACTGGGAATAGCAGCTTTTGCTCCTTACACAGCTATTCTCAAACTTAAGCGTGTATCAGAATAAGCTGGAGAACTTGTTAAAACGTATGTTTCTGGACTTTGACTCCCCGTCCCACCCCCTACCCCACCAAATTTCTTATTCCGTATTCTGGGGTGGGATCTGAGGACTTGTTTTTCTGTTAAGATTTCAAGTGATGCTTGAATACTGCTGTCCGGACCTCACTTTTAGAACCACTGCCCTAGAAAAAAAGCTCCAAATCTCATCTTTTTAAAAGTACTCACTTAGGGCCTTCCCTGGTGCCTCAGTGGTAAAGAATTATCCTGCCAGTGCAGGAGACACAGGTTCCATCCCTGGCCCAGGAAGACCCCACCTACCAAAGAGCAACTAAGCATGTGCACCACTACTACTGACCCTGTGCTGTAGAGCCCAGGAGCTGCAATTACTCAGCCCACGTGCCACAGCTCCTGAAGCCTGCATGCCCCTAGAGTCTGTGCTCCACAACCAGAGACACCATCTCAGTGAGAAGCCCGAGCACCGCAACCAAACAGCAGCCCCTGCTTGCCACAACTAGAGAAAAGCTCCCGCAGCCACGAAGACCCAGCACAGACAAAAATAATAATATTTTAAAGTACTCAGTCAATATAAGATTCATTTTTGGGGAGGGGTACATTTCTGCTGTGAGTGTTAAAACATACCACCAAAATAGCTCAGAGACGGTACTAACACAATTGATAAAAGAAGGGAGAATAAAGGCAAACTATTTCTATTCAGGAAAAATAATGATTAAGTCATTTAAACCACACTCCCAGTAAATCTCACCTTACTTTGGAGATTGTGGGTAGTCATTGTCAATCTACCTGCCTGATCTTTCAAGAAAATTAGAGATACCAAGGGAATATTTCAAGGAAAGATGGGCACAATAAAGGACAGAAATGGTATACACCTAACAGAAGCAGAAGATATTAAGAAGAGGTGGCAAGAATACACAGAAGAACTATACAGAAAAGGCCTTCATGACCCAGAAAACCACAATGGTGTGATCACTCACCTAGAGCCAGACATCCTAGAGTGCAAAGTCAAGTGGGCCTTAGGAAGCATCACTACAAACTAGGCTAATGGAGGTGATAGAATTTCAGTTGAGCTATTTCAAATCCTAAAAGATGCTACTGTTAAAGTGCTGCATTCAATATGCCAGCAAATCTGGAAAACTCAGCAGTGGCCACAGGTTGGGAAAAGGTCAGTTTTCATTCCAATCCCAAATAAAGGCAATGTCAAATAATGTTCAAACTATCACACAATTATGTTCATCTCACACACTAGAAAATGCTCAAAATTCTCCAAACTAGGCGTCAACAGTACGTGAACCGAGAACTTCCAGACATTCAAGCCTGATTTAGAAAGGCAGAAGAACCAGAGATCAAATTGCCAACATCCATTGGACCATAGAAAAAGCAAGAGAGTTTGAGAAAAACATCTACTTCTGCTTTATTGACTATGCCAAAGCCTTTGACTATGTGGATCACAACAAACTGTAAAATTCTTAAAGAGATTGGAATACCAGACCAGACCACCTGACCTGCTTCCTGAGAAATCTATATGCAGGTCAAGAAGCAACAGTTAGAACCGGACATGGAATAACGGACTGGTTCAAAATCGGGAAAGGAGTACATCAAGACTGTATATTGTCACCCTGCTTATTTAACTTATATGCAGAGTACATCATGTGAAATGCTGGGCTGGATGATGCACAAGCTGGAATCAAGATTGCCAGGAGAAATATCAATAACCTCAGATATGCAGATGACACCATCCTTATGGCAGAAAGCAGAGGAAGGTGATGAGGAAGGTAACAGAGGAGACTGAAAAAGCTGGCTTAAAACTCAACATTCAGAAAACAAAGATCATGGCATCCAGTCCCATCACTTCATGGCAAATAGATGGGGAAACAGTGGAAACAGTGACAGACATTATTTTCTTGGGCTCTAAAATACCTGCAGATGGTGACTGAAGCCATGAAATAAAAAGATGCTTGCTCCTTGGAAGAAAAGCTATGACCAACCTAGACAGCATAGTAAAAAGCAAAGACATTACTTTGCCAATAAACTTCCATCTAGTCAAAGCTACAGTTTTTCCAATAGTCACATATGGATGTGAGTTGGACTATAAAGAAAGCTGAGCAGTGAAGAATTGATGCTTTTGAACTGTGGTGTTAGAGAAGACTCTTAAGAGTCCCTTGGACTGCAAGGAAATAAAACCAGTCAATCCTAAAGGAAATCAGTCCTGAGTGTGCATTGGAAGGACTGATGCTGAAACTGAAACTCCAATACTTTGGCCACCTGATGGGAAGAACTGACTCACTGGAAAAGACCCTGATGTTGGGAAATATTGAAGGTAGGAGGAGAAGGGTATGACAGAGGATGAGATGGTTGGGTGGCATCACCAACTGGATAGACATGAGTCTGAGCAAGTTCTAGGAGTTGGTGATGGACAGGGAAGCCTGGCGCACTGCAGTCCATAGGGTCGCAAAGAGTCAGACACGACTGAGAAACTGAACTGAACTGGTTCTTGAACCCATATGCTATAAGAAGAGCTGCCCATCAATTCTCCATACACACTTGTACAGTATCAAGTCAGTCATTTCTTTCAAAGTTTATTGATAAATCTATATATAGATTTATCCAAGCCTTTTACTTGTAGATCTGAATGGACAACTAATGATAGCCAGACATCTGGGGGGTGAGGAGCCAGGGGAAGCAACAAAGAAAAGGATGAAGATCAACAAAAAGGAACCAAATCAGAGAAAGGAGAAAAGGGAAAACTGAGATAAAGAAATAATTCAAAGAACAAAGACAACTTTAAAAATTCTAATTACTGTCCTCATAGATATTTTAAAAGATATGGCATTCATAAAAGAGCAAACTCTGATATGTCAAAAGAAAAACAAAATGTAAGAGTTTGTATACATTAAAACCATTATTACCCCAGAAAAAAACTGTATTTAATTAATTTACTTTAATTGGAGGCTAATTACTTTACAATTTTGTTGTGATTTTTGCCATACATTGACATGAATCAGCCATGGGTGTACACGTGTCCGCCTGTCCAGAATCCCCTTCCCATGTCCCTCCCCATCCCATTCCTCTGGGTTGTCCCACTCCAGTGGCTTTAGTGCCCTTTTTCATGCACTGAAAATTTTTTTAATCAATGGGTAGTATGAAACTAGTCAATCCATCTAAGAAGTCAAGGAAATTTTCAATGACATATAGAAGACAAAAAGATGGAAATTATATAATGAGAAAAGAGTTAAGATAATGAAGGCTAGATTGAGGATGTCTAACAAGTATTTAAAATGAGTTACAGAATTCAAGAATAGATGCAATGAAAGAAAAATATACAAGAAAACTCCTCTGAACTAAAAACAAACTCCTTTGGTGAAAGGAGTCACCAAATGCCAACTAAGGGGTATAAATACATAAGTATCCATAGCTTCTTTACATTTCAGAAAGCCAAAACCAAAGAGGGGGGAAAAAAGGAAAAATATTATTGACAGAAGAAAAGATTCAGAGCACCAGGTGCAAAGGTTTTGGTCCTTTTACATCCTAAGTAGAAGTATAATGTTTCACCTATATAAGTTTTAAAGACCAAAACCCAAACTCAATATCATGAATAGATCAATTTTTTTCAAACTATTCAACAGATTAAATGCAATACCAATTTTTTTAAAAATGGTTGCATAAGACTATATTCAAGTTTTGCCAGAGCTGCTCCGAGTCTTAGCTCAAAAACTGCTAATCCTCACCTTTAACAGGAGTCAAGCTAAATTTTTTAAGTTAAAGGTTCCAGAAATAAGAAAAGAAGCTGAAAATAAACAAGAAAAGCTGGAATGAGCAGGGACCAAGATGGAGATGAATCTGACCCTGAGTCTCATTATATGTTGATCTAACACTAGCATATTAAATTATACACCTGCCAGCAGCCATGACCAGACATTAAGGATCAAAAAAGGATGAAAGGGGCACGGCATCCCACTTCCCTGAAAAAGCAAGCCCTTCCCCAGTAGATTAATGCATTCACTGCCCCATCATTAGCCTCACTCCTCCTCCCTTGGTCTTTACCCTTTAAAATTAAATCTCTCCCCAGGTAGGAGAGAAGTTGATCTGTGAACTTAGTTGCTGTTTCTCCACTCTTTGGCCACTGAGTAAAACTTGTGCTGTGTTGATCGCCGCTTTGGCTATGTTAAGAACTGCTTGAATCTGAACAGAGAAAGAACTCACCCCTTACCCACAAACCAAGACAGAGGGCCTCATCAAGGGCTATGGCCTGAGTAGGGTCTACATGACTTAATTTGGTAACAGTATATCTGTGGAATTTTAAAATGCATTAATATAGCAATATTATTATATGAATATATTGGGAATTTCCCAGCAGTCCAGTGGTTAAGACTCTGTGCTTCCACTGCTGGGGCTGGATTACGATTCCTGATTAGGGAACTAAGACCCTGTAAGATGGTGTACCCAAAATATATATTATATATATATTACTGTATGTATATCAATATGTACAGTAAATAATACTAAATAATTATAGGGGATCAGATATGCCACCCCAAAATATGTGTATTTGGCATAAGGATTAATTTAGGCTGATCATTTTTAAGAATCCGTAGATACAGCAGAAGCTCTGAAAATTTAGTAGAAGCTACCCTTTTTAAAGAAACATTTATGTTTACAAGGGCAACCTCTACTTTTAAGGATGTCTCCCTCACTGTGCCAGGAAGAGGAAGACTTCTAAATCTCTAGAAACTGTTATCAATTCAGAAACCAATCACCTAAATCTGCATAACAACCATACTCATCTACTATGATTTTCTTGTTCACTTCAGTTGCCTGTGACTCTTTGCAACCCCACAGACTGCAGCACACCAGGCCTCCCTGTCCATCACCAACTCCTGGAGTTTACCCAAACTCATGTCCATCTAGTACGTGATGCCATCCAACAATCTCATCCTCTGTTGTCCCCTTTTCCTCCAGCCTTCAATCTTTCCCAGCATTAGGGTCTTTTCAAATGAGTCAGTTCCTTGCATCAGGTGGCCAAAGTATTTTCTTGTTACACTCCCTTGACCCTCCCTCCCTTAAGTTGGACTCCCCACTCCCAACACCTTCTTTTGTCTTTGACTAAAACTGGTATTTAAGATGATGGCATGGGCCATTTTGGAGAGTTACTCAGTTTTCCTGGGTCACTCCCATATATACATATGTCATTAAACTTGTTTTCCCCTTGTTAATTTGTCTTATAGTAACTTATTATAGACTAGCCAAAGGACCCAGAAATGTAAAGAAAAAAAATTTTCCTCCCAACAATTGATGTAGTTAGGAAGATAAACTTCCCTGGCTGGACTCAGCTGCCTCTAAGGCTACTGAAGCTAAGAAATCCTGGGACTTCTGACAAAAAGCCCTTTACCTGCAGGGTCTGAAGGAAACTAAGAGTAGTGACAGCCTTTTTCTGATTCTAAATTTAGATTAGCTGGAGGAAATATTTGTGGAACTCATTCCTCAGGTATAGAAACTTTGGTAAAAATGTGTTATGAGCACTCTTGTTTTCTATTGATCCCTTTCCTCCCATAGATTGTCATTCATTGTTTTGTCTCAGTTGTTCATGTTCTGAGAGTTTGGCTTTAGAACCAGTGAGAATAATCTCTCCAGAAACTGGCAGATGTATGTACTGACATGAATCTGGAGACAAAACTGAGTAGGCTGTGGGACCAATAAACTGGCTGGTTAGAAGCACAAGTAACAACGTGGGCTTATGACTGGTATCTTGGCATTCTGTTTGTGCTACAGTCAAACGAAGGCTGTCTACAAATGAAGGCTCTCAGGAGACTTCATCAAAGGGGGCCCCAGTCCATTAGAGGACTTTTTCGTGTCAACATTCATTGTCTCTTTAGTGCTGAAAAAGTTTTATTCCAGTAGGGCTTTCCCAGTGTCACATTGGTGGGTCTATACCTGGAGGTGTCTCCCATTCTCACAGGAAACTGGAGACACTGCTTGCTTTATACCATTCATATGGCCTGTGACAACAGTTCTGGCTTTATCAGGGTAACTCTGAGAAAATTTCTGTATCTTTTGAGGGCTGCATAGTTTGCATTCTCCTTTGAAGATGCTCCTTGCCTCCATGGTTAAGCCATGAAAAGGGTTACTGGTTTGAGTCACTATCAAGGTTAATATCAAGGAATATTAAGTTAATATCAAGGTCACTATCAAGGAAAAATAGTGGAAACAGTGGCAGACTTTATTTTGGGGGGCTCCAAAATCACTACAGATGGTGACTGTAGCCATGAAATTAAAAGATGCTTACTCCTTGGACGGAAAGTTATGACCAACCTAGACAGCATATTAAAAAACAGAGACATTAATTTGCCAACAAAGGTCCATCTAGTCAAGGCTATGGTTTTTCCAATGTATGGATGTGAGAGTTGGACTATAAAGAAAGCTGAGCACCAAAGAATTAATGCTTTTGAACTGTGGTGTTGGAGAAGACTCTTGAGAGTCCCTTGGACTGCAAGGAGATCCAACCAGTCCATCGTAAAGGAGATCAGTCCTGAGTGCTCATTGGAAGGACTGATGCTAAAGCTGAAACTCCAATACTTTGGCCACCTAATGCCAAGAACTGACTCATTTGAAAAGACCCTGACGCTGGGAAAGATTGAAGGCAGGAGGAGAAGGGGATAACAGAGGATGAGATGGTTGGATGGTATCACCGACTCAATGGACATGCATTTGAGTGGACTCCAGGAGTTGGCAACGGACAGGGAGGCCTGGTGTGCTGCAGTCCATGGGGTTGCAAAGAGTCAGACATGACTGAACAACCGAACTGAACTGAACAAGGTTAATATAAAATCCTTTTTAATCACCAAATGATGAATCCTTTAAATTGGCTATATTTAGGTTCCTCACCTTGGACCTGAACAGCATGTGTATGCATGCTCAGTCCTGTCCTACTCTGCAATGCTATGGACTGTAGCCTATCAGGCTCCTCCATCCACGGAATTTTCCAGGCAAGAATAGTAGAGTGGGTTGCCATTTCCTCCTCCAGGGATCAAACCTGTGTCTCCTGCACTACAGACAGATTCTCTACCACTGAGCCATCAGGGAAGCCCCAAATTGGCTATATATAAAAGAAAAAAAAATTTTCTTAAGAGAGCTCTCATCCTAAATAATTGTCACATTAATACCTATGGAAAGACCAACTTAAGAAAAGGACACAAAGATGCATAACAGTCTTAGGGACCCCCTTAATAAGATTTTTTTAAAAATTAGATTTAGAACAGAAAATAATGTCTACATCCAACATAAATTTCCTCTCAAAATCCAGTCCCATCAGCTCAGCAAATTTCTTAAAATATCCAAACTCCTCTAACTTCCCCAGAAATATCTCTTAAACACTCAACTGCCTGTTTTGACGTCCCTCTCTTTACAAGACTTACAGATAGCACTCCAGCCTAACTTTAAGGCCCAGAGTATACCAGGTTACTCATGTAAATACAGAAATCCAGGAAATGAATTTAGTAGAAACACTCAAGATAGGTAATAGGGATGCTTTGCTGTCCCTTACAATTCTTCCTCCTTTCCAGGGCTCCCTAATCTAATTACCTAATTACTAAATATAGGTTTATCCATGGTGGCTTTCTCTTATAGAAAAACTAAAGATATTTGAGTGTATTAGTTAACTCATTTGGTGCCATGCTGAGAAATTTTCTATGAAAAATGACGTTTCTAGAAATTACAAAAAGTATTTCTAAATTTTCCAATATACAAAACAATAATGTAAAAGACAGTTCACAACTACTTACTTTGTCAGTTTTCACTAGAAATTAATGGTTTTAAGGGTTACAGGTTAAAGGATGAAATGGTTAGATAGTATTCACTAACACAATGGCCATGAATTTGAGCAAACTCCGGGAGATAACGGAGGACAGGGGAGCCTGGCACGCTGCAGTCCATGGGGTTGCAAAGAGTCAGACACAACTGAGTGACTAAACAACAAGAAAGAGCTAAAAAAATCTAATATATGTGATTAAAGCTACTAGAAATAAGAAAGGGAACATTTCCATATGACAGGAAAAAGAACGTATACTTTGGGTAAAAGAAGATTTATGAGAAAATCTTTGGAAAGCAATTTTATGTGTGGTCAAAACTAAGTTTACAATGAATTTAATTAAGCAAATAAGTTTTAATATTAAAATTAAGCCTGGTGCAAAATGTAAATTTGGTTTTCTGTTAAAAGGATGAAGTTTTCTTTCACTATTTGTCTGCTCTTTATAAGAGATTGCAAAAGGCTTCACTTTACACCTTTAAAAATAATCTGCTTTTAAAAAGGGTTCTGTGTTTTCTCAAAATAATTTCCTGTGTTTAGAAAACTGAACCTTCTCTATATTAAAAGAGATAAGGTGGTGGTTTTTTTGCAACTATTTAGCTGTTTTTTGTTTGTTTGTTTTTACTATTTAGCCTTTAATACCTTCTGTTGTCAAATTGATTAAAAGGATAACTAACGTCAAGGCTGTATATTGTCACCCTGCTTATTTAACTTATATGCAGAGTGCATCATGAGAAACAGTGGTCTGGGAGAAGCACAAGCTGGAATCAAGACTGCCAGGAAAAAATATCAATAACCTCAGATATCAGATGACACCACCCTTATGGCAGAAAGTGAAGAAGAACTAAAGAGCCTCTTGATGAAAGTGAAAGTGGAGAGTGAAAAGTTGGCTTAAAGCTCAACATTCAGAAAATGAAGATCATTGGATCTGGTCCCATCACTTCATGAGAAATAGATGGGGAAACAGTGGAAACAGTGGCTGCCTTTATTTTTCTGGGCTCCAAAATCACTGCAGATGGTGATTGCAGCCATGAAATTAAAAGACGCTTACTCCTTGGAAGGAAAGTTATGACCAACCTAGATAGCATATTCAAAAGCAGAGACATTACTTTGGCAACAAAGGTCCATCTAGTCAAGGCTATGGTTTTTCCAGTGGTCATGTATGGATGTGAGAGTTGGACTATGAAGAAAGTTGAGCATCGAAGAATTGATGCTTTTGAACTGTGGCGTTGGCGAAGACTCTTGAGAGTCCCTTGGACTGCAAGGAGATCCAACCAGTCCATCCTTAAGATCAGTTCTGGGTGTTCATTGGAGGAACTGATGTTGAAACTGAAACTCCAATACTTTGGCCACCTGATGAGAAGAGTTGACTCATTTGAAAAGACCTTGATGCTGGGAAAGATTGAAGGCAGGAGGAGAAGGGGATGACAGAGGGTGAGATGGTTGGATGGCATCACCTACTAGATGGACATGGGTTTGGGTGGACTCTGGGACTCGGCAATGGACAGGGAGGCCTGGTGTGCTACGGTTAACGGGGTTGCAAAGGGTCTGACACGACTGAGTGATTGAACTGAACTGAAGCATTATTTCACAGTGAACTATGATTCTATTTCACCAAGTGTATGAAAACCTTTTTCTTATTTTTGACAAACTTCCCAAAGTCAAATTCTAAATGAAGTGTGGTTTGTTTTTGTTTTTTACCTCAAACTAATTTTGAAATTCCCCAGAGGGCCTTGGAATATTTTAAAAGATTTGCTCTCTCTTCTTATAAAAAGGAAAATGTGACAGGAGTTAGGCTTATTTGATATGTTAAATTACAACGGGTTTGTTTTAGTCGTTAAGTCATTTCTGACTCTTTTACAACCCCATGGACTCTAGACTGCCAGGCTCCTCTGTCCATGGGATTTTCCAGGCAAGAACACTGGAGTGGGTTGCCATTTCCTTCTCCAGGGGATCTTCCTGACCCAGGGATTGAACCCTTGGCTCCTGTGTGTCTTCTGCATTGCAGGCACATTCTTTACCACTGAGCCACTGGGAAGAGTTGTCAAATAAGAAACAATACTATTTTCTTTATGTTGTGTATATACTGTAAGTATTCCAGAAATTGAAATCCCTAGAAATCTGATATGTCCTGTATAATGTTATCAGTCATAACTCAAGTTATCTTAAAATGCTATACATTATAGAAATAACCCACTCCTTGTCATTTCCATCATAATAAATTCTCATGAGATATTTAACAATGAGCATTTTTTAGTCTTTTTTCATTTACAGAGAATTATTGTTTTACTCTGATGCTTTTACAAAAGCATACTGCAAAAGTGCTTAACCCTCAAAGAGATTCAAGGAAAACACTTTTGACAAGTATAGCTTTCTGATAACTTTAACATCATACAATTTAACTGGGTAAGAATTTCCAGAACTACTGGGAGAATGATACAAGCAGAATAAATATTAATAAAATGGGACTAAATGAGCTGAGAATTATGCTTATAAATTTTCATGACTTCTTACCTGAAATATTCCTGTTTTTTTTAAATGTTTTGTTTTTTCAGATTTAATGAAACTTTTTTCTCTTAAGCTACCTCTGACCTACAGCAATTTGGTAAAATATATCTTTGTGAAAAAAGATGAAACATTTCTCCCTACCTGATTCCCCGTCAGAACTCTAAGCGAGTATTCTTATTTTCATGGCAATATAGTTATTTGCCTAAGTCCACTAACAATTTGTTCTCCTTGTAACAGGACACAATTGGAAGCACTGCATACATTAATCACCAAGGCTTTGAGTGGAATATCATATTTTAAAGAGGCGTGCATAGACTCACATATGATGAGACAGCTTTAAGTAGACAAGGTTGACTTTATACAGTCAACAAAGCCCCTTGGAAAAGTAGCCTGGTACCTTGCTAACAGGGTCCCCAGCAGCCTTACTAGGTGAATAAGAAGGGTCAGTTCCTGGCAAGTGCAGGAACCTCCAGATATCTGGGGGACTTAGAGAAGGGAGGAATTAACTCAAATCTATACATACTGCTGCCAAGTCTGATGATAATTCTTTGTTTTGTCTTCCTAGCTTTGAGGCTTTTAAAAGTCCAATCTGAGATCCCTTATGAAAAGTTCCAGCAAAATAGATTTTTTAAAAGCCTTCATGGTCCATGACTGGTCTTGCTGTACTTACACAAATGATGCTATAAAAAAAAAACCCATAATGTAAAAGTATATACAAACACATACATATATATGTATATATATCTGAATCACTGTGCTATACACCAGACACTGACACAACATTGGAAATCAACTATACTTAAATAAAAAAAGAGATACAAGGAAAGTGGGACAATGGAAGAATGTATGTGCATCTTATATAAAGAAATAATACAGAATACATGTGCATCTTATATAAAGAAAATATACAGCACTCCTACAAATAAATACAAAAGCTCACAGATAGGCATTTCACAGAAAAGGAAACAAATTTTGAATCAACATAGGAAACGATTCTTAACTCCATTAGGAATCAGGGAAATGTGAATTAAAATCATGATGAGATACTATTTTAAACCCTCAAAATAAGCAAAACTTTAGAACTCTGATAGTTCCACATGGTGGCAATGATGCAGATGAACAGGAACTTTCACTTACTGCAATGGAAATGTAAACCTAAAGACACACTTTAGAAAACAATTTAGTATTATCTTTTAAAATTGGAAACTTGCTCACCCTTGACCTAACAATTTAGAGAAACTTTGCAGAGGCATACAGAAAGATAAGCTGAAATGGTAACATTGTAATAGCAGAAAAATGGAAACAACCACAATGTCTAGTGGTTAAAGAACAGATATGTAATATTCTTGTAAATACAATTTATCAGTAAAATTGAGTTTGCTACAAATACACAAATGAAAGTATCTTAGAAGCTTTGAATGAAACTGTTAGAAAATTTGCAAACAAAACAATGAATTTGTAGAAAACAGCATATAACATGGCACATTTAAAAAATGACAGGATCCCCTAAGATCAGGAACAAGAGAAGTATGCCCATTTTTGCACTTTTACTCAATATACTATTGGAAATCTAAACACAGCAATTAGGCAAGGACGATAAATGAAATGCATCCAAATTAGAAAGAAGAGGTCAAATTATCTCTGTTCACAGACAACATGATCATATGTGTAAAAACTCTAAATATTCCACAGAAAACAGTTACAGCTAACAAACTCAAAGTTTCTGAATACACAGTCAATATGAAAAAATCAGTTATATTCCTATATCCAAAAAAAGAAATTAAGCAAACATTTCCATTTACAGTAGCATCAAAAAGAATAACATATTTGGAAATAAATTTAACCAAGGAGGTAAAAGACTTATATAATGAAAACTACAAAACACTGCTGAAACAAATGAAAGAAGGCATAAGTTAAAAAAAAATACTGCCCATATTTATTTAATATTGTTAAAATGACAGTTCTATCCAGAAGTGATCTGAAGATCCAATACAATCTCTATGAATGTCCTAATGATGCTTTTCATGGAAACAAAAAAGGCTATCCTAAAATTTATGAAATTCCATGGGACTCAGAGAAAACAAAACAATCTTGAAAAAGAATAAAACATTGGAGGACTTACACTTCCTGATTTCAAAACTTACTACACAAAGGTATAGTAATTAAACCAATACAGTACAGGCCTAAGGGCAAATGAATAAACAAATGGACTAGAATAGAAAGCCTAGAAATAAGCCCCCACATATATGATCAACTGATTTGTTAAACAAAGATACCAAGACCATTTGATGGGGAAAAGAGTCATTCAACAAATAAAGCTGGGGAAACTAAATATCCACTTGCAAAAGTATAAATTTGGATCCTTACCTTGCACTATATACAAAAATTAACTCAAAGTGAAACAAAGACCTAAATTTAAGAGCAAAAATAGTAAAATCCATGAAAAAAGATAGGAGAAGATCTTCAGAGCATTGAATTTTGGAGTGATTTCTAGGACATGACAGTCAACAAAATAAAAAAAAAACAGGTAAGTTAGATTTCATAAAAATTTAAATTCTTTAGTGAAGTCGCTCAGTCGTGTCTGACTCTTTGCAACCCCATGGACTGTAGCCTACCAGGCTCCTCCGTCCATGGGATTTTCCAGGCAATAGTCCTAGAGTGGATTGCCATTTCCTTCTCCAGGGGATCTTCCCAACCCAGGGCTCGAACCCAGGTCTCCCGCATTGTAGACAGACGCTTTACCATCTGAGCCATTATATATCAAAAAATACTATCAAGACAGGTGAAAATATGCATAGATCTTATACCTGATAAGAGATTAATATCCAGAAAACAAAGAACTATAAAAAATAACAGACAATTCAAAAATGTACAAAGGACTTCAATAGACATTACTCAGAGATAATACAAATGATCAATAACAAATAAGCACATGAAAATATAATCCACATCACTAATCAGCAGGGAATTGCAGATGACATAATAGTATTCATAGAAAATCCTAAAAACACTACCAGAAATCTACTAGAGTTCATTAAGTAAAAGTGCCAGTCACTCAGTTGTGTCCAACTCTTTACAATCCCACAGACTTAGCCTGCCAGCCTCCTCAGTCCATGGAATTCTCTAGGCAAGAATATTGGAGTGTGTAGCCATTTCCTTCTCCAGGGGATCATCCCGACCCAGGGATTGAACCCAGGCCTTCCACACTGCAGGCAGATTCTTTACCGTCTGAGCCACCAGGGGAGCCCAGAGTTCATTAATGAATTCAGTTAGAGTTGCAGGATATAAAATTAATACACAGAAATATCTTGCATTTCTATACACTAACAACAAAAGATCAGGAACAGAAATTAAGAAATAATCCCATTTACCTTTGCATCAAAAAGAAAAAAAATCTAGAAATATACTTAAGGATTAAAAAAATTGTATTCCAAAATTATAACACACTGATGAAATAAATTGAAGATGAGACAAACAGATGGAAAGATACACCGTGTTCTGGGATTAGAAGAATCAATATTTTCAAAGTTTCTATACTACCCAAAGCAATCTACATATGCAATGAAATCCCTATCTAATTACCAATGGCATTTATCACAAAACTAAGACAAAAATGTTTAAATTTGTATGGAAACACAAAAGAGCCCAAGGAGCCAAAGCAATCTTGAAAAAGAAAAACAGAGCTGGGGGAATCAGGCTGCCTGACTTCAGACTACATTACAAAGCTACAGTGTTATAATCAAAACAGTATGGTACTGACCCAAAAGCAGAAATATAGCTCAATGGGACAGGATTGAAAGCCCTGAAATAAATTCATGTGCCTATGGTCAATTAATCTATGACAAAGAAGGCAAGAATAAAAATGAGGAAAAGACAGTCTCTTCAGTAAGTGGTGCTGAGAAAACCATACAGCTACATATGAAAGAATGAAATTAGGATGTTCTCTAACACCATACACAACAATAAACTCAAAATGGATTAACAACATAAATGTAAGAGCAGAAACTATAAAACTCTTAGAGGAAAACACAGGCAGAACACTCTTTGACACAAATGGCAGCAATATTTTTTGTATCTACCTCCTAGAGTAATGAAAGAAAAATTTTTGATGTGACCTAATTAAACTTAAGAGCTTTTGCACAGCAAAGGAAATCATAAAATGAAAAGATGACCCACAGAATGGGAGAAAGTATCTGCAAACTATACCAAGAGCAAGGGATTAATTTCCAAAATATAAACAGCTCATGCAGTTCACTACCAAGAAAAAAAAAAAAAAAACCTCAAGCAATGGACAGAAAATAAGACACACAGATGGCCAAAAAGCATACAAAAAGGTGCTCAACACTGCTAATTATTAGGAAAATTCAAATCAAAACTACAATGAATACAGTATCACCTTATATGTCAGAATGGCCATCATCAAGATGTATACAAACAATAAATGCTGGAGAGGGTATGGAGAAAAGGAAATTCTCCTACACTGTTGGTGGAATGTAAATTGGTATAGCTACTACGGAGAACAGAACAGAACTTCCTTAAAAGACTAAAAATACAGTTATCATATGATCCTGCAAATCCCACTCCTGGGCATATATCCAAAAGAATCCATAATTCAGCAAGATACAGCACCCCAGTGTTCATTGAAGCACTATTTACAATAGCCAGGACGTGTAAACAACCTAAATGTCCATCAACAGGTGAATGGATAAAGAAGATATGTTATAGAGATTATTAAATTAAGTGAAGTAAGCCAGACAAAGACAAATATATCACTTATACATGGAATCTAAAAAGAAAATGATGCAAACGAATTTATATAGCACAAATAGACCCACAGACACAGAATATAAACTTATGTTTACCAAAGGGGAAATGGGGGATGGATACACACTACTATATATAAAATAGATAATCAACAAGGACCTACTATATAGCACAGAGAACTATACTCAATATTTTATAATAATATATAAGAGAGAATAATTTGCAAAAGAGTATATGTGTGTGTGTGTGTATAACTGAACTACTTTGCTGTATACCTGAAACTAACACAAGACTGTAAAATCTATACCTCAATAAAAATAAAAAAAGAAAAACTCACTTTGAAAACTATTTTTAGACAAGAAATGCATAACTATGGAAGAAATATTTGCATTTAAAAAGCTTTTGATCAAAAAAACTACAATGTGATACTATATTCTAAGTAGAATAGCCATAATAAAAAAGAGAAAATACCAATTGTTGACAAGGATATGGAGAATGCTGCATGTTGTATGTTGTTGCATGTTGCTGGTGGTAATGTAAAATATTGTAGCCACTGTGGATAACAGTTTGACAGTTTCTCAAATCGTTCAACATAATTACCATGTGACCCAGCAATTCTGCTCTCATGTACACCCCCTAAAGAATTAAAAACAAGAACTCAAAGAGATAATCCATATACATCTATGTTCACAGCAACAGAATTCACAAAATCTAAAAGGTGAAAATCACCCAAGTGCCCATCAACAGATGAATGGATAAATGAAATGTAGTATATATATACAATGAAATATTATTCACCAATAGAAAGGGAATGAATTCTGACACAAACCACAACACAGATGAACCCTAAAGACATTATGGTAAGTTACATAAACAAGCCAGACACAAATGGACAAATATTCAACGATTTCATATGCATTAGGTAGTTAGAATAGGAAAATCCATAGAGACAGAAAGTAGAACAGAAGTTACCAGGAATGGGTAGAATGCAATGGGTAAAGAAGACTTTGTTTTAGAATGATTTTTAAAAAAAGCTCTGGAGATGGATAGTAGTGATGACTGCACAACAGTACAACTGGACGTAATGCCACTGAATTGGACACCAGAAAATTATTAAAATAGTTAATTTTATGTTATGCATATTTTACCACAATAAAACAAACTACAACTAGGAAAAAAAGACAAGAAACAGTAAATAATATATTGTATAGGGACTTATACATATTCAATAGACATTACTAACAAGAACAGTAAGCACAAAATTCAAAACAATCATACTGGAATGAAATAAGGGTGGAAAGTGGATGGAACATACAGCTAGATGGCAGGAATATGGTAGTGTTCTAGCTGGGTGGTGGCTTTATAGATGTTTGTTTTATCAAAATTCACCAGTTATGTGTGTTATATTTATTCTTAAAATTTATCAAATATCATAATAAAACACTGAAAACAATCTCCCTCCCAAAAAATAAACAGACTAGCATAAGACTGTCAACATCACAAAATGCTAAAAGACAACAGAAGTGAATCTCCAAAGTTTAAAGGAAAATGCCCTTGTGTCTAGCACTGTAAACCTTACCAAGTATTGATCAAGGATGAGACAAAACAAAAATTTGGGGACATGCAAGGACTCAAAGCTTAATATCAATTCATAATATATTAAAAAAGTTAATTGATGATTAATCAATAAAATAAAAATCTAACCCAAGGAGGAGAAAACCATGGGATACAAGGAACAGTGGCAGATGAGAATAACCCAGAGGAAGCCAAGAAATGTAAAAAGCATTAAGAGTAAACAATACACCTGAAACAACAGACTGGTTCCAAATAGGAAAAGGAGTACGTCAAGGCTGTATACTGTCACCTTGCTTATCTAACGTATATGCAGAGTACTTCATGAGAAACGCTGGGCTGGAAGAAGCACAAGCTGGAATCAAGATTGCTGGGAGCAATATCGATAACCTCAGATATGCAGATAACACCACCCTTATGGCAGAAAGTGAAGAGGAACTAAAAAGCCTCTTGATGAAAGTGAAAGAGGAGAGTGAAAAAGTTGGCTTAAAGCTCAACATTCAGAACACGAAGATCATGGCATCTGGTCCCATCACTTCATGGCAAATAGATGGGGAAACAGTGGAAACAGTGTCAGACTATTTTTGGGGGGCTCCAAAATTACTACAGATGGTGACTGCAGCCATGAAATTGAAAGACGCTTACTCCTTGGAAGGAAAGTTATGACCAACCTAGATAGTATATTGAAAAGCAGAGACATTACTTGGCAACAAAGGTCTGTCTAGTCAAGGCTATGGTTTTTCCAGTGGTCATGTATGGATGTGAGAGTTGGACTGTGAAGAAAGCTGAGTGCCGAAGAATTGATGCTTTTGAACTGTGGTGTTGGAGAAGACTCTTGAGAGTCCCTTGGACTGCAAGGAGATCCAACCAGTCCATTCTACAGGAGATAAGCCCAGGGATTTCTTTGGAAGGAATGATGCTAAAGCTGAAACTCCAGTACTTTGGCCAACTCATGCAAAGAGTTGACTCATTGGAAAAGACTCTGATGCTGGGAGGGATTGGGGGCAGGAGAAGGGGACGACAGAGGATGAGATGGCTGGATGGCATCACCAACTCAATGGATGTGAGTTTGAGTGAACTCCGGGAGTTTGTGATGGATAGGGAGGCCTGGCGTGCTGCGATTCATGGGGTTGCAAAGAGTCGGACACGACTGAGCAACTGAACTGAACTGATACACCTGAAACATCCAATTTTCCTGCAAGAGGCAAGGATTTAACAACTTATTTCCTTTTATTTGACTAAAATCCCTGTGATTCCACAGTGAATAATATTTCCATAATTCTGTAATTATAAATGTGGTCTTATTAGTTTAACATGGTTTTAGAATTGACATAAACAGAAAAATTTATAGTTACGTACATAAGAGATTGTAACATTTAAAAATTCTGAACAACGTAAAAATAATAGTGGTATTAAAACTTTGGAAATGGAGGAGATAGAAGTAGACAAGGGTGCATCATAGCTAAAGAGTCAATATATTGTTTAACATTAAATCAAAAGATGGATGCAAACATGCTTAGAATTATGGTAATTAACAAAAAAGCATAAAAAAGAAATGTCTTAAACTAGCTACTATGGACTAAGACCAGGAGTAATCAATAGAAAAGGAGAGAATCTGGTTTTATTTAATATCATAAAGGCAAAGAATACAAGATTTAAAAATAAAAACATGGGAGGAAAGGGTGTTCGATGATGTGTTAAATTTACATTTCATTGTGGGGAGTTCGTAATTACTATTTAAAGAAAACAAATCAAGAAACAGGGCTGTAAGTATGGTGCTTAGAGTTTTTTTTTTTTTAATTTTTATTTTTACTTTATTTTACAATACTGTATTGGTTTTGCCATACATTGACATGAATCCACCACGGGTGTACATGCGTTCCCAAATATGAACCCCCCTCCCACCTCCCTCCCCATAACATCTCTCTGGGTCATCACCGTGCACCAGCCCCAAGCATGCTGTATCCTGCATCGGACATAGACTGACGATTCAATTCTTACATGATAGTATGCATGTTTCAATGCCATTCTCCCAAATCATCCCACCCTCTCCCTCTCCCTCTGAGTCCAAAAGTCCGTTATACACACTGTGTCTCTTTTGCTGTCTTGCATACAGGGTCATCATTGCCATCTTTCTAAATTCCATATATATGTGTTAGTATACTGTATTGGTGTTTTTCTTTCTGGCTTACTTCACTCTGTATCATCGGCTCCAGTTTCATCCATCTCATCAGAACTGATTCAAATGTATTCTTTTTAATGGCTGAGTAATACTCCATTGTGTATATGTACCACAGCTTTCTTATCCATTCATCTGCTGATGGACATCTAGGTTGTTTCCATGTCCTGGCTATTATAAACAGTGCTCTGATGAACAATGGGGTACATGTGTCTCTTTCAATTCTGGTTTCCTCGGTGTGTATGCCCAGCAGTGGGATTGCTGGGTCATAAGGTAGTTCTATTTGCAATTTTTTAAGGACTCTCCACACTGTTCTCCATAGTGGCTGTACTAGTTTGCATTCCCACCAACAGTGTAGGAGGGTTCCCTTTTCTCCACACCCTCTCCAGCATTTATTGCTTGGAGATTTTTGGATCGCAGACATTCTGACTGGTGTGAAGTGGTACCTCATTGTGGTTTTGATTTGCATTTCTCTAATAATGAGTGATGTTGAACATCTTTTCATGTGTCTGTTAGCCATCCGTATGTCTTCTTTGGAGAAATGTCTATTTAGTTCTTTGGCCCATTTTTTGATTGGGTCGTTTATTTTTCTGGAATTGAGCTGCATAAGCTTCTTGTATATTTTTGAGATTAGTTGTTTGTCAGTTGTTTCATTTGCTATTGGTGCTTAGAGTTTTAATTGGTGGTGTATTGGTCAAAGTTTCCAGCTAGCTGCCTGTAGGGGAGTTCTAATTTATAGATTTTGCTGGTTTCCTTGGCCTAATATTTCCACTATAGCCAATTGCAAGCACCAGTGTGACACCAATGGACTTGTAAAATTCCTGAAAAATTGGTGATGGGTTCTCATAATGACCTTGTTCCCAGGTGCCACTGGAAATGGAAGAATTGAAAACAGAAAGTTTCTTAGTACTTGCTGCCTCTAGTGAGTAGGGCTTGTGGGAAATTTTGCCTAACATTTTATATACCCATTGAATTTTTTACCCTGTTCATGTAATACTTTTATAAATAAAAAAAACTGCTCAAAAAAAGGCATTTCATCTTGTATGCAGAAAGCTAGAAAGAGCATTATTATCAACTTAACAAGAAAAATCCAGATAAACAACAAAATCGGACTTTTATCTGCTGCCACCAGAGAACTGACATCACAGGGAAAATAACTAATCTAAAACCCAAGGAAAGACAGGCACCTCCCATGACAGAGAGAGGTCACAAACACTGGCTTACCGATGGTAGGGCACAGGAGGAAGAGACACAGTACCAAACTGAGCTAAAACTGCAATGTACTATTAAAAACAAGACTTGGCTAATAGAACTCTTGGGCGCCTCAGACACAAGGGGAATTTACCCCTATTCACTGACTCCTCTGCAAAGACTTCTGTCAGGTGTTCCCTGGAAAGACTGTGCAGGAGGGAGAATGCAAAGAGCCTCTCAGTGGTATAGACTTGGTGAGGTTGCCACTGCAGGCAAGGCACAAACTCCTCCCGGACCCTTATCCCCAGAGATCGAGAGTCTTTAAGCCACTAGCAGAGGAGCAACAAACCCTGTCCCTCCCAGGGCCCAGGTGAAGATCCACTAGGGCAGAGGGAAGTGTAAAAGAAAACTATTCCACCACTGGGGGAGAAGCAGGAAATAGTCCAGGGCTCTGAAGCCTATGCTAAAACCATTAGTAGTCTCTTGCCACTGGGGGATGGCAGGAAACTCTCCTGTCCAAGCTCCAATGATATAAGGCAGAGTTTGGCTGGAAAGGGCAGAATAACTGAGAAAGCTCCAACCCATGAGACCCAGACACACAGGCCTAAAAATGAAACCAGAAAACCTCCTCTGGCCCCAGTACCACACTGCTGCTGCTAAGTCACTTCAGTCATGTCTGACTCTGTGTGACCCCACAGACAACAGCCCACCAGGCTCCCCTGTCCCTGGGATTCTCCAGGCAAAAACACTGGAGTGGGTCAGCATGGCACTACCAAGCATTAAGTAACCAGCAACAGCAGTCTACTGTTGGCATGGGAGGCAAGAACATGGGAGGAAACCCACCCCCACGTACCCTTTCAAGGTATAGGTGCATGGGTAAGCCTGAAAGTCAAGGGTGGTGCAGGAAAACATTTTAAAAAAAAAAGAACCTTCCATAAACCCAACCCTTATCTGATAGAATTGTAAAGAGAACTGGACAAATCCAAAATTATAGTTGAATATTTCAATATCCTTTCAATCATTGATCAAACAAGTAGACAGATAATCTCTGCTGCTGCTGCTAAGTCGCTTCAGTCATGTCTGACTCTGTGTGAGTCCATAGACGGCAGCCCACCTCCTCTGTCCCTGGGATTCTCCAGGCAATAATACTGGAGTGGGTTGCCATTGCCTTCTCTGAGATAATAGCTAAAGATATACAAAAAAACCTGAACAACACTGGCAGCTAACTTGATTTTACTAAAATTTATAGAACACTCCACTCAAATACAAAAGTGCACATGGAAAATTCATCAAAATAGGCTATATCTGGATCAAAAAAATATACCTCAATTTTTAAAATAAAATTGAATTCATTTAGAGTATATTTTCTGGCTGAAAAGGTACTGAAGTAGAACTAATAAAAAAAAATCAGGAAAATTGGAAATTAGCAAACTCCTGAATAACAATATTGAATGGTTTGCCTTGAAAACGAACAGAGATCATTCTGTCGTTTTTTAGATTGCATGCAAGTACTGCATTTTGGACTTTCTTGTTGACCATGATGGCTACTCCATTTCTTAAAAAGGATTCCTGCCTGCAGTAGTAGATATAATGGTCATCTGAGTTAAATTCACCCATTCCAGTCCATTTTAGTTCGCTGATTCCTAGAATGTCGATGTTCACTCTTGCCATCTCCTGTTTGACCACTTCCTATGCAATATTGCTCTTTACAGCATCGGACCTTGTTTCTATCACCAGTCACATCCACAACTGGGTATTGTTTTTGCTTTGGCTTCATCCCTTCATTCTTTCTGGAGTTATTTCTCCACTGACCTCCAGTAGTATATTGGGCACCTGCCAACCTGGGGAGTTCCTCTTTCAGTATCCTATCATTTTGCTTTTTCATACTGTTCATGGGGTTCTCAAGGCAGGAATACTGAAGTAGTTTGCCATTCCCTTCTCCAGTGGACCACATTCTGTCAGACCTCTCCACCATGACCCGCCTGTCCTGGGTGGCCCCACACAGCATGGCTTAGTTTCACTGAGTTAGACAGGCTGTAGTCCATGTGATCAGATTGGCTCGTTTTCTGTGATTATGGTTTCAGTGTGTCTGCCCTCTGATGCCCTCTTGCAACACCTATCATCTTACTTGGGTTTCTCTTACGTGGGGTATCTCTTCATGGCTGCTCTAGCAAAGCGCAGCTGCTGCTCCTTACCTTGGATGAGGGGTATCTCCTCCCAGCCACCCCTCCTGACCTTGAACGTGGAGTAGCTCCTCTCAACCCTCCTGCACCCACGCAGCCACTTCTCCTTGGATGTGGGGTTGCTCCTCTCGGCCACTGCCCCTGACCTCGGGCGTGGGGTTGCTCCTCTTGGCCGCTCCTGTGCCGTCCTAGCCTGGCACTCTAGGTCACCGCCCCTGACCTTGGGCGAGGGGTAGCTCCTCTCAGCCACACTTCTGTGTGGTCCATCGCACCCAGTGTGCTTGTGCACGATCCATTGCATATTAAAAAGCAGAGACATTACTTTGCCAACAAAGGTCCGTCTAGTCAAGGCTATGGTTTTTCCAGTGGTCATGTATGGATGTGAGAGTTGGACTGTGAAGAAAGCTGAGTGCCAAAGAATTGATGCTTTTGAACTCTGGTGTTGGAGAAGACTCTTGAGAGTCCCTTGGACTGCAGAAAAATCCAACTGAACTGAATAACAATAAAAACACATGTACTAAAACTTGTTTGGATGCAGCTAAAGTAGTGTTTAGGATGAAATTTACATAGCATTTAACAGCTATAATTAGAGAAGGCTTCATTCAATGGTGTCAATTTCATCTTAAGACTAGAAAAAGAAATCAAAGCCAATGCAATCAGAATAATGAAACTACACAAAAGTCAATGAAAACAAAAAAAAAACTGATAGAAAAGAATCACGAAATCAAATGCTAGTTCTTTGAAAAGATTACTAAATCTGACTTTTCAGTTCAGTTTGGTCACTCAGTCGTGTCCCACTCTCTGTGACCCTATGAATCACAGCACACCAGGCCTCCCTGTCCATGACCAACTCCCGGAGTTGACTCAAACTCATGTCCATCAAGTCGGTGATGCCATCCAGCCATCTCATCCTCTGTCGTCCCCTTCTCCTCCTGCCCCCAATCCCTCCCAGCATCAGGGTCTTTTCCAATGAGTCAACTCTTCACATCAGGTGGCCAAAGTAATGGAGTTTCAGCTTCAGCATTAGTCCTTCCAATGAACAACCAGGACTGATCTCCTTTAGGATGGACTGGTTGGATCTTCTTGTAGTCCAAGGGACTCTCAAGAGTCTTCTCCAACACCAGAGTTCAAAAGCATCAATTCTTCAGTGTTCAGCTTTCTTCACAGTCCAACTCTCACATCCATACATGACTACTGGAAAAACCATAGCCTTGACTAGATGGAGCTTTGTTGGCAAAGTAATATCTCTGCTTTTCAATATGCTATCTAGGTTGGTCATCACTGTCCTTCCAAGGAGTAAGCGTCTTTTAATCTCATGGCTGCAATCACCATCTGCCGTGATTTTGGAGCCCAGAAAAATAAAGTCTGACACTTTTTCCACTCTTTCCCCATAAATGAAAGGAAACAAAACCTTAACTTAAAAAAAATAAGTAGTATCTCCTCTATCATATTGGGGAAAAAAGTCATCTTCCCAGTAATAGAGACAGTTCCATCCTGTGGTCACCACTTCTACCCAGTAAATAAGCAATAGAAACAACCTAATCATATACTCAGGCTAGCCTTCACATCTAGTGTAGCCTTCACATCTACTAGTGGCTATTTGTTTAACAGTCAAATCTCCAGAAATGTTTGACTTTCACACTGTCGCTCCCTCAGACTTCCCCTCAGCACATGATTCTGAATTTGTGATAAGAATGGTAAGTAGAATTTCTAGATAAGACTGATATGAAGTGATGACTATGATCTGTACTCAATATTAATTTATGACAAAAGCAAAAGTACAGGGGTAAGAATATTATAAACATTCATGTTATACAGGAACAACCTACAGACCACCAACAAGAGGATTACTGCCAGGCAAAATTATTACATCATTGAAATCTTTCATTGATGCCACTATTCACAATGATTTAATCCATTTCTCATCTCTGCCCATTAAAACTTGCTCTTATTAGAAAAGAATCAAGGGTACAAACAACTGAGAACAGCTTCAAATGCTACCTCACTCAAGGAATGAGAAATGAGGGAGAGAAACATTTGCTGGGTCAGACATTTTATATATATCATCCCATTTCTTCTTCACAAAAGCCATGTGATTTAGAAACTATTATGCCCATTTCACAGAGGAGAAAACTGAGGCCCAAGGACATAAAATCCAAAGCTTATTAGATTCCAAAGCCCACATTTCTTCTGTCATAACACACTACCTCTATCCAAGGAGAAGACTGAGTTACAATAAGGACAAGAGCCTTAAACTAAAAAAAAAAAAAAAGAGAGAGAGAGATAAAATTATATAGAGCCCTACACATAGGTGCTAGTGGTAAAGAACCCTTCTGCCAGTGCAGGAGACATGAGACTGGGTTTGATTCCTGGGTCGGGAAGATCCCCTGGAGAAGGGATTGGCAATCCACTCCAGTATTCTTGCCTGGAAAATCCTATGAACAGAGAAGCCTGGCGGGCTATGGTCCATAGGGTCACACACAGTTGGATACGACTGAAGCAACTTTGACTGCACACACACTACACACAGAGAGACATAAATAAGTATATGCAGAAACTGAAACTGAAATCAGTCTTGTAGTCTGGTTAATAGTATTATACCAATGTCAGATTCTTGGTTTTGAAATTATTCAACACTTTTATGTAAGATTAACATTAGAGGAAGCTAAGCAAAGTGTACAAGAAACTCTCTGTACTATTTTTATAACTTCCCATGGTCTTTAATTATTTCAAAATAAAAAGTTATACTTATCTCTCAGTAGAGATGAATAAAGAATAAATCTCTACTAGTGTTGATGGGAAGGTAGCCTCCCCAGTCCCTTTAATTCATACCATAGAGGTAGTCATCAACTCTGCTTCCATGTAAGGTCAGCCTTGGCTGCCAGAAATCCACTGTGGTTGTACAAAATAGATCATTAGATGGAAAACAGGGGCCTTTTTCCCCTTAGCATTGATGTGTAGTGGAGCTCCAGTTCTGATCAAATTCTTTCCTGGTGAATACAATATGTATTGCATAGGGATGTCCTCCCAAAAGCATCCTCGGTTCCGTATTTTGCTGGATGTATATGTCACCATCCATGAAGCCTATGTATGAAAGTGCGAAAGAGATGGGCTGGTTTCACTGGATTCTTGTTAGACACAGTGTGATATTAAAGGAAGAGAATCAGCCATGGAATCAGAAAGCCCAATTCTACAAGTTTGTGATCTTGAGGAGTGTATTTAACATTTCTTAACCTCAATTTTCTCTCTGTAAAACTGGGGTACAAATCTACATAATCATATGAGACAATGACTGTCAATCACAAATTTTATATGACTAGCTTTCTTATTATTAAACACTGATGATTGCTTTGAACAGAAGATTTACTGTCCTGGATACTTCACATTGTATGTGGAACTAGCAAGTGACAACTCAAAGGCCCCTTATGAGGTTATTTCACCAGTGCACATTCACAAATCTCCATGCAAAAATGTGTTCAGCTATTTTCCATGGTCTGAATTTGCATGCAGATGTACTTCAGCTTCCGGCCCAAACTCTGTGTGATAAAATTAATCCTTGGAGCTGCTGAATTATAAGGCTGGAGGCTTCCACTGGAGGTCCCAGTGTTAGTCATAGCTCTGGATTTATGAACTCATAAAACATTAACTGCATTTCTCAGTGATTTGTGTCTGATTCTGTTTTTCACACATGATTTGTAAGTGAAGTATGCTATCCCCAGATGACATCAGTGCCCTGATAAACCTATAAAATTGCTCTTGTGTTTAACTGTCTTCACTCCCTAGAAATATAAAAACTGAATGATATGAAGATGAATAAACAATCTACACACTTCATACAACTATTGGTTTCACTGTCCTATGCTGGAAGAGTGTGAGTGGGCCAAATCCTGACATTAGGTAAATGGGCTCTATTAGCAGAAGTCCAGGTAGGATGACTAGGCTTTCCTGGTGATCCCCAAGGAACTTTTATTTTCTTATAATTCGTTTAAGGATAGTGGTACACATTGTTTTGGGGAAAACTGCTACCAGTATTTGCTGTAGTGAAGGTTAATCATCTCTCAGACCAGGACCATGGTAACAGGTAGGCAGTACCAAATTTCACAAAGCCTTGGCTCTGACATACAGATGGCAAATAAATACATGAAAAGATGTTCAACATTGCTCATTATTAGAGAAATGCAAATCAAAATTATAATGAAGTATCACCACACACCAGTCAGAATGGCCATCATCAAAAAATCTACAAACAATAAATGCTGGAGAGGGTGTGGAGAAAAAGGAATCCTCCTGCACTGTTGTTGAGAATATAAACTGATGCAGCCATTAAGGGATACAGTATGAAGATTCCTTAAAAAATTGGGGATAAATTTACCATATGTCCCAGCAATCCCACTACTGGGTATATACACTAAGAAAACCACAACTCTAAAAGACACATGTACCCCAATGTTCACTGAAGCACTATTTACAATATCCAGGACATGAAAGCAACCTATATGTCCATAGATAGATGAATGGATAAAGAAGTTGTGGTACATTTATACAATGGAATATTACTCTGCCATAAAAAGGAAGAAATCTGAGTCAGCTGTAGTGAGGTGGATGAACCTAGAGCCTCTTTTACAGAGTGAAGTCAGTCACAAAGGAAAAATAAGTATCATATATTAATGCATATATATGGAATCTAGTCCTGGAAAACAGTACTGATGAACCTAGTAGAGAATGGACTTGTGGACACGGTGAGGGAAGGTGATGGTGGGAGGAACTGAAAAAGTAGCATTGACATATAGACACTGTCATGTATAAAACAGTTAGTGAAAAGTTGTACCCACCCTGGTTCTCTGTGATGATCTAGAGTGGTGGGATGGGGGGAGAAAAGAGAGGTTTGGAAGGGAAGGGATATATATGTATATATATGTATAAATTAGGACTGATTCATGGTGTACATACACAGAAACCAACACAAAATTGCAAAGCAATTTTCCACCAATTAAAAAAATGAATAAAAAATACTTTTTTAAGATATGCAAATGATGTGCAAGGCTGACCTCTTCAAACAGAACAAAGAGACAATTCTTGTTTGTGCATTTGGTCATCAAATTCAAAAATGGCAAAAGGGCAAAAATGAATCAAGTATTAAGGCCACTGCAGCCTGATACAAAGCCAGGGTCAGGCTACACAATCCCCATGGTCATAGAAGTCACAAGCATAAAGAATTTCCCAAGAGCCTGGGATGGGGAAAAGAGAGGAAGATAAGAAAGCAGACAGGAGATGGGAAGAAGGAAAGGGTGAGATGTATGGAAAGAGTAACAAGGAAGCAAACAGAAGAGGAACCTAACAGAAAGGGAGTAGAGCACTTCAGATGGCTCAGGCAAAGTGAAGTAATTGCCAACTGAAGGGCCAGACAGCAAAACAGCATAGGAATTCAAAAGGACAGATCAACCTCCGTCAAGTGCCCTGCCATATAATCTGCCATCTAAAACAGGAGATTTTGAGGGATGAAAAGAGGATCCCCTTAATAATTATGCCATAACTACAGGTACATATTGGGTTTATCTGGGGCAGACTGGGATGCGTGGTCAATCTTCCTGTAAGCTCCTCTCTGATCAGGCTCCTACCTGCCTGTCTCCTTATCCTACTCTGTGAAGCAGAAGCCAGCTCTCCTAAGAGCAACAGCCAGCTTCTTTCCCACAGAGGAGCTCCTGCCCATGCTGCACTCACAATCCCTAATTGATTATTTCAACATCCCAGGCCCACTGCTAAAGTAAGAACACCAGACCTCACCACCACCACCACATTTTCATCCACAGAATTTAGTGGAGCCCTGATTGGCCAGTCACATACAGTCCCTATACTCTGAACACTACCTCTGGGAAAGGAGTGAACCAACAGACTCATTTTCCTTAGGAAACTGTACACAAGATGGAGAGGCTCTATACAGTCAGGAAAAACAAGAACAGGAGTTGACTGTGGCTCCAATCATGACCCCTTATTGCCAAATTCAGACTTAAATTGAAAAAAGTAGGGAAAACCACTAGACCATTCAGGTATGACCTAAATCAAATTCCTTATGATTATACAGTGGAAGTGAGAAATAGATCTAAGGGACTAGATCTGATAGACAGAGTGCCTGATGAACTATGGAATGAGGTTCGTGACACTGTACAGGAGACAGGGATCAAGACCATCCCCATGGAAAAGAAATGCAAAAAGCAAAATGGCTGTCTGAGGAGGCCTTACAAATAGCTGTGAAAAGAAGAGAGGCAAAGAGCAAAGGAGAAAAGGAAAGATATAAGCATCTGGATGCAGAGCTCCAAAGAATAGCAAGAAGAGAAGAAAGCCTTCCTCAGTGATCAATGTAAAGAAATAGAGGAAAACAACAGAATGGGAAAGACTAGAGATCTCTTCAAGAAAAATTAGAGATACCAAGGGAACATTTCATGCAAAGATGGGCTCAATGAAGGACAGAAATGGTATGGACCTAACAGAAGCAGAAGACATTAAGAAGAGGTGGCAAGAATACACAGAAGGACTGTACAAAAAAGAGCTTCACAACCCAGATAATCATGATGGTGTGACAGCTCATCTAGAGCCAGACATCCTGGAACGTGAAATCAAGTGGGCCTTAGAAAGCATCACTACAAACAAAGCTAGTGGAAGTGATGGAATTCCAGTTGAGCTATTTCAAATCTTGAAAGATGATGCTGTGAAAGTGCTGTACTCAATATGCTAGCAAATTTGGAAAACTCAGCAGTGGCCACAGGACTGGAAAAGGTCAGTTTTCATTCCAATCCCAAAGAAAGGCAATGTCAAAGAATGCTCAAACTGCCACACAATTGCACTCATCTCACATGCTAGTAAAGTAATGCTCAAAATTCTCCAAGCCAGGCTTCAGCAATACGTGAACCATGAACTTCCAGATGTTCAAGCAGGTTTTAGAAAAGGCAGAGGAACCAGAGATCAAATTGCCAACATCCGTTGGATCATGGAAAAAGCAAGAGAGTTCCAGAAAAACATCTATTTCTGCTTTATTGACTATGCCAAAGCCTTTGACTGTGTGGATCACAATAAACTGTGGAAAATTCTGAGAGAGATGGGAATACCAGACCACCTGACCTGCCTCTTGAGAACCTATATGCAGGTCAGGAAGCAACAGTTAGAACTGGACATGGAACAACAGACTAGTTCCAAATAGGAAAAGGAGTACATCAACACTGTATATTGTCACCCTGCTTATTTAACTTCTATGCAGAGTACATCATGAGAAACGCTGGACTGGAAGAAGCACAAGCTGGAATCAAGACTGCCAGGAGAAATATCAATAACCTCAGATATGCAGATGACACCACCCTTATGGCAGAAAGTGAAGAGGAACTAAAAAGCCTCTTGATGAAAGTGAAAGAGGAGAGTGAAAAAGTTGGCTTAAAGCTCAACATTCAGAACACGAAGATCATGGCATCTGGTCCCATCACTTCATGGGAAATAGATGGGGAAACAGTGGAAACAGTGTCAGACTTTATTTTTGGGGGCTCCAGAATCACTGTAGATGGTGATTGCAGCCATGAGATTAAAAGACGCTTACTCCTTGGAAGGAAAGTTATGACCAACCTAGATAGTATATTGAAAAGCAGAGACATTACTTTGGCAACAAAGGTCCATCTAGTCAAGGCTATGGTTTTTCCAGTAGTCATGTATGGATGTGAGAGTTGGACTGTGAAGAAGGCTGAGAGCCGAAGAATTGATGCTTTTGAACTGTGATGTTGGAGAAGACTCTTGAGAGTCCCTCGGACTGCAAGGAGATCCCACCAGTCCATTCTGAAGGAGATCAGTCCTGGGAGTTCTTTGGAAGGAATGATGCCAAAGCTGAAACTCCAGTACTTTGGCCACCTCATGCGAAGAGTTGACTCACTGGAAAAGACCCTGATGCTGGGAGGGATTGGGGGCAGGAGGAGAAGGGGATGACAGAGGAGATGGCAGGATGGCATCACCAACTCGATGGACATGAGTTTGGGTGAACTCCAGGAGTTGGTGATGGGCAGGGAGGCCTGGCATGCTTCAATTCATGGGGTTGCAAAGAGTCGGACACGACTGAGCGACTGAACTGATCAGTTTTGTTTGGTCAAATTTTATTTATAACAAGATCTCTGATTTACTATCTATACATTGAAGAGGAAATGTAAAACTACTGTTCATCTAGTGGGTAAACTCCATAGTCCAGGAACAGATACTAGAGACAGCCTCTCTCCTGATGCTTAGAAGGACTGTGGAACCCAGTCTCTAGTGACTGTCATTTCCTTTCTTGTCATAGCTCTTTGCTTAGCCCTCCCAAAGTGATTTTCATCTCCTACATTTATTTCCCTAACACTCCAATATAGGTTGTTCTGGCCTGTTGCTTAGACTAAAGTGTACCAACTAACTTTCTGCTTAGTCTTGATTACCGAGGCTCTGCTATTTCCCTTTTTCTGGCTTCTGAGCACTATGTTCTGTGGCAAGTTCATGTGACTGAAGCTTTTTTTCCTTAGGAGTTCTTTTCCAAGAGACTCTGAGGTCCTTTATAAGAACTGACTCCTGGCAAATGTGCCTCACAGTCCTTCCAGATGTGCCCAGAGATGCCCAATTAGTAGAGTAATACCAGCTTAGACTTCAACTGGGACTATTCACTACACTTACAATAACTCTATGTCTGATAAAGATCAAGGGTTATCTCTTTTTACAGTTAACTGAGACTGAGAGGGCAAGACTTACCCAAAGGCACACTGTTGAGAAAGTAGAGAGGCAGAACTGCATTCTAAGGGTAATTTGTACTCACCAACAGGAAAACCAACCAAAAAAAAAACAGTAAATTTTGTAAAATAAACATAATAACAAAATCACTAAACCAATTGTATGCAGATAATTTAGATATTTAACATCTTTGTATCTTCACTTTGACCCCAGGGTCTAATCATTAGTAGATATTTACTACATACCTGTCAACTGTCTAATGGGTATGCTGACTGCAGCAGGGCCTTATCTCATGCTAACATTTCACAACAGACACTGTGGGGGATGTCAAACTAAATATCTTCCTTTAGCTTCAAACAACTCATACTGAGTGCCAGAAATACATTTCATAATTGAAAATGAACCCAGAAGTGGAGTCTCTAAAAGGGTCCATTAGAAACATACCAGGGCTTAAGACCTTCCAAGTACAGAAGGGAAGCCATGCACATATTCATCCCCTAAATAGCCTCACAGCCCAGAGCTAGCAAAAACTGGTAAGATACTCTAGGATAGTGTGCAGCAATTACACTATCAGTCTTTTGTTAAGACTATTAAAGCACCACCTTCTCAAAAAAATAAAAAACATTGGAAATCCAAGTCTCTGCCAGCTTGTGCCCATGGAAACCAATCTGCCTGCAGAAATTGTCCCACCAGGGAACAAGATAGCATAGCTTCAAGGTGCTTCTCCAAGCAAAGTGTGAGGTCGAAATGACTTATCTAGACCTACAATTCACTAGTGGCCCATAATTTGACCATTTTCTTCCCACAATCACTCCCTTATCCCCTAAGAAAGGAAAAAAAAAATTAAACTTTAGATGCTCCCCCCCAAAGCAAGGGAAACGATGTGTCGGTCTATCTGAACAAAAAATAAGTGATTGACTGGCTGACTTATCCTGCGATAGTGGCAGAGGGGAAGGATTTATTGCTCGTCTCAGGCATCCTTCAATCTGACCTGCAAAGTGAGCAGATGTAAAGTAACCTTAGCTTGGTGCTGATGGTTTTTTGGCTCAACTCCAAAGCCACTTCCATTATTTGCATTTTATAAACAGGACACACACCTATCTTTGCCATACCAAGGTCACTCAATATCGAGACCATTAAATCCTCTCTAAAATAAAGCCCCATTAGCAGGACTAATTAAACAATGCCTAAATACACTAAGCAGTGCTTTTGCTTTAGAAATGTTTCTTCACTATTCTGGCAATCCTTAGCAGAAAGCTCAGAGAAGGCAATGGCACCCCACTCCAGTATTCTTGCTTGGAAAATCCCATGGATGGAGGAGCCAGTGGGCTGCAGTACATGGGATCACGAAGCCAGACATGACTGAGCAACTTCACTTTCACTTTTCACTCTCATGCATTGGAGAAGGAAATGGCAACCCACTCCAGTGTTCTTGCCTGGAGAATCCCAGGGACAGAAGAGCCTGGTAGGCTGCCATCTCTGGGGTCGCACAGAGTCGGACACGACTGAAGCAACTTAGCAGCAGCAGCAGCAAGCTAGCTGTCAATAAAGAAGAGTGTTTGCATCATTAGGTTAAAACCCTTCCTTCTCCTCCTTCAACACCCCCGTCACTTACACACACACACCACTACCACCATAAACTTAGGTCTAGACAAGTCTGGGAAAGACTTAGACTTTAAGATCTAGAGTTTGGTTTACTGTAGCAGTTAGCATTTCAGCCTATAAAATGCTTCTCTCATTTTCTAGCACTCCCTCTGAGCTGAAATGAGTTGCCATTCCATAATTCCACAGGCTGCGTCATTATGCATGGCACACAGTACTTTAGGGAAAAGGTGAAACGTAAACAGTTCCATCCGAGCACACATTATCAAACAGAGCCTGCAGTATGGACAGGTGGTGGACAACCTTGGACAGGACATCAGTGTTTAAGGTGGAAACTTCTCCCACAATACATGGCAAGGAAGAAGAAAGAAGACAAAGAATTATACCCAAAATCTCATAAAGCCAAAGCAGATTAAATTCTTACTGCTGGTGTCACCCTGTTTGAGTCAGATTTTGACAAGATAAAAGTAATTCCCTTCAAACAAAATTTTGAAATACAGGAAGGAGGCTCCTCTATCTACCTGACACCAATACAAGTAGGACTAGACCATCCTCATGTTGTGACATGATGCTCTTAATTTTTATGGCTATAGTCCAGTCAGATTGATCTCAACATATATCGCCTGCAATGGAGAGTAGCAACATTTCATTTTATTGCTCAGGAATTTTTAATGAGTTCAGATAAAATGAGAGTAACAGGACAAAAAATAAAAACAATGTCAGCCACCAACTCTCTACTACCCTACTTCCCAGGCAATTTTAACCCTTCACTATTTTATTAAAGTCACAATTAGCCAGATAATGCTCAATAAATAACATTCATTCCTACCTCTGTGTCTTTATTCATTCTGGGTCACACGTCTTCTTTTCTAAAGTCTATTTTGCTGCTATATTTAGCCTGTCTCACCCTCTCCGTGAAGTCTTCCTTTCCCAAACTTCTGGGGTAGTGGTTTTCAAACCCTAGCATACCTCAGAATCCCCTGTAGGGCTTGTTAAAACTAAGATTCCTGAGCCTCACCTGCAGAGTTTGAGTCAGAAAGTTTGAGGCCTGAAAATTTGCATTTCTATCAAGTTCCCTGGAATGGTGCTGATGCTGCTAGTGGTTTAGTGTATCTAGCACTGGACTATGTATTTTATATATTGTCATTTATTGTTCTTCAATTGATTTATGAACATATTAGATAAGATTTTATGCTGGAATAAACAGAAAACCCAATGCAAACTGGCTTAAACAAAAAGTGGATTTATTTTCTCACTTAATTGGATCATCCAGATATTGGTTGACCCAATACTTCAATGATGTTTCAAGGACTCAATGTCCTTACATCTTTCTACTCTGACATCCTCAGTGTCAGCTTTATCTAAAAACTGGTTCTTCTCTTGGCAATCATACAGTTGCCAGCCATGATTAAGACTATATATTTATTAATCTCCAGAGGGACACAGACATCTTAGCAGCATTCCAAACAAGAGAAGTAAAACTCACCCTGATTAGGTAACCTGAAACACATAGTCTATGAAGGATAGGGGTGGATATAACAAGGAAAATTTGAGTATTGTTAGGAAAAGAATGTATCCTGTAAAGGCACCCAGCAAATGTCTACTACACAACTCAGCCAGAGTATAAAATCTGCTAGGAAAAATAAATAAATAAATAAAATCAGCTAGGGCAGTGATGACATTATCTATAGCTCTTCTACCACACAGGGAACACTCAATAAAGGGATGACTTACTGCTTTAAAAAAAATTCTACCAATTGATCAGGATATATAGCCTTAACTGAGTTCTGTTTCAGATCAACCAACTGTTTGTACTACACAAAAAAAATGTTGGTAAGAGCATTCTGCATTTTTCTTATATACATCTATGTAAGCAAGCAATAGTTCAGATTTTTATGTTAAAATGGAAAAAAAATTTTGTTTACCATGAGAATACCTAATTCTCTTTATTTTTAAAAATTTTATGGAAGTACAGCTGTATAGGAAAGTGACTCAGTTATACATAAAGATTCTTTTTTATATTTTCTTCCAATATAGTTTATCACAGGATATTGAACATAGTTCCCTGTGCTATACAGTAAGACCTTATTGTTTTCCATCCTATGCGATAGTTTGCATCTGCTAATCTCAAACTCCCAATCCTTCTATTCCCATCTGATTCCATTTAAAATTAATTTTTTATCCAAAACATTCGTGAAAAACTAGTTCCAAGACCTCAACCAAAAGTTCGGGGTCTGACGATGTGAGTAGCTCTTATGGCCATGTACTATTGTAATTGTTAGAAAACTATTTTATATATTGAACTAAAAATCAGTTTCCTTAGAACTTTAACTCATTGATCTTCATTCTACTATTAGGGGCTATGCCAAACAAATCTTTCTTAGGGTACTGCCTGTACCTTAGGACATATGTTCGAATGTAGGTGTCTTATACACTGGAAATTAACAAGAGCATTTTTCATATGCTACTTTAAAGAAAAACAAATTTGAGAAAGTATGGTAAGTGGTTATATTAGTTTCCTGGGCTACCATAACAAAATTCCACAAACTAGGTGGCTCACAACAAAAGAAATATATACTCTCACAGTTCTAGAGGCTAGATGTGCAAAATCAAGGTGTTAGCAGGACCATACTCTTTCTGAAAGCTCTAGGGAAGAACCTTTCCTTTCCTCTTCCTAGTGTCTGGTGGTGGCCTGCAATTCTTGGCTTTTCTTGGCAGCATCACTCCACTCTCTGCCTCCATAATTACATGGTGTTTTTCCTGTGCTCCTCTTTTGTATCTCTGTGATGGAAAAAGAGGCAAGAAAGATTCGAAAGGTAAGGACTCACATCCACCACTGTTGGCTCTGAAGATGCAGGAAGCAGGCTGCAATCCAAGAAATGCAGGTGACCTCCACAAGCTGGGATTGTCTGTCAGCTGACAGCCAACAAGGAACTGAAAGGAGCTGAATTCTACCAATAATCTGAGTAAGCAGGAAATGGAATCCCCCCAAAGCTTCCAGAAAGGAATCCTTTGGAAAACTTTAGTCCAGGAAGAGCCTTGTCAGACTTCTGACCTACAGAACCGTAAGATATTAAATTTGTGTTGTTTTGAGGCACTAAGGTTTTGGTAATTTGTTATAGCAACAATATAAAACTAACACAGTAGGTTAATAATAGTTATTTTATTATTATCATCATCATAATCTCTACCACCACCACTCACAGACCAAAAAGACAATAAGTCTCAGAATGATTAAGTATTATTCCTAAGGTCACATAAATAGTAAGAAGCAGAGCAGGAATTTAAACAGAAGTATGTCTGACAGCAGAGGCCATGTTTATCACAATGCATCCCATGAAACAGTGAGATACCAAAGAAATAAATCTTAGAAGAAATAAAAACGACATTATCCCTGTGCATCTCAGAGTATTTACAGTGATGCCAATAAATATAGGCAGGCAGATTTTCTGATCTTTGAAAATATCTGACTTCAAAAGCAGAGTTGACTTGTAGAATAACTTTAGAATAACTGTAGCATGAGCAAATGTTTATTTGTAAACCTTCCCTCCCTTTCTTTTCCTTAATAACTCCTTCATCCCTCTCTCTAATATCCAACCAATCTAAAATATCTTCACAGAGCAAATGGCCAAGAATAGACAAAATGATCCTGAAAAGCTGAGGAGATTTGCTCCCCTCTCCAAAATCTTAA